>NC_142756.1:4630781-4930781 GCF_054948205.1 Urtica dioica subsp. dioica
TGTAAAAAAAAAACATTGGATTGTTTGTGAATTTGAGATGATTATTGAGTCTAATTCTATCTATTTTCATTTCGTTTTTTTTAGATGATTGAGTTTTTGATGTTTCCGGAATTTGTACACCTAAAACAAAATTCTAACTATTTGGTCGTGTAAACTTCTAAAGTTGTTAGAGAACGTTGTTGTGACTTGTGTTCAATTATTTTTCATGGTAGGGCTTCGATCAAATTAGTCTTATTAGGAATCATAGCATATTAAATAGCTTGTGAAAATTGGAACCGAAACATACTAATATAAGATTATAAAGTGAGCTACTTTGATTTAGACCGGTCTAGTCTAATTTCTTATCATTATAAATAATTACATTGACATTATGATATACGTTTGATTTTGATTACACGCCATACCTCAATATTCATATTTTATACAATCCAAAAAAAAAAAAATTAAAATTTAATATTATACACATCTTAAATATGTATAAACGCCACTAATCCTAGAATTAGGATTTGTTCAAAGATAATCACAAAAGACCATGTTGCCAAAATATAATCATAGCATAGTACAATAAAAACCTTTTAGCAAACACCTGTAAAATGTAAAAGTTGTTAAATTACAAGTAGGCTTGTACCCTGAGAATTACATGTGTCCGAAAAATAAAAATAAAATATGTGGTGCAGATCACACCTCGTCGGTACTTCTGTTGATTCAACATTGTTAATACATATGTTTAGCATTGTATTTTATAAGGAGCTAGAAAATTAAGTGGTAATTTCATGAATGAAATTTCGTAAGCTAGTTCCGTGAAAAATCACCTTGTCACTACCGAGTCACAGACCTATCACCGCTGCCACCGTACACCTGCCATTCAAGGACGGCCTATAAAAAAAACGAGCTAACAAAAAAGAAAAAAGAAAAGGAAACTTCTTATGTTGATTGCTTGTTGTATTAGTCATAGAAAAAGATTGTTGATGTCTCCTCAATCTACATTGAAAAAACCCCTTCTGTAGGCTCTAACTTCAGCAAACTAATTATAGGAAAATACATGTTGAATTCAAGAACAGTCAATAACCAGAACACACTCAGTGCAAGAAAATATGGTTAAATGATCAATCTTGACCATGATTCTCACAGTCTTTGACTCCTTTATCTCACAGCCACATGAACACGATTCTCACTCAATTCAAGAACCGAGTGGCACTAGTTCCATCTACTTTTTTCCTTTTCAAATCTAAAATGTCATCAAGTGAATTCTGAGACAACATATCTAATCACTTCATGTCGACAAGTAACCCCCAAAAAAAATATATATAAATTCAAGGAAAATGCGTGAACAGTAATACCGGCTTTGCTCAAACACATTCCACATTACCACCTCATGTTCGGCAATGTCAAAGAGGAATGAATTCTCTGCCTCAAGACCAAAAAACTGCCATCTAATTTAGCCGCTATTCTTAAGAGCAAAACACGACCACTGATAAAGAAAGAATAAAACGGAGACTGAAACATACATGTGTGATTTTTTAGAATTACTTACTTTTGACTGCTGGCCAGAAAATGGATGTTGATTTGACGAGCTGATGAAGAACCGCCTTATGCTCAGTGCCATCAAGACCCTCATGAGAAAACAAAACAAAAACGCCTCTAGGGTCTTCTCTCTGGACAAGTATAATTATTGCATTGCTTTCCATTACATTCTCATCTCATTACCACAAAACCAAACCTCCCAAGCATGAGAATGAAGGCAAACGACAGTCTACGGTCTTTTCTCTTTCCTTTTCTTTTCTTTTCAATATATATTTTTTTCACTCTCTCTCTCTCTCTCTCTCTATCCACTTTGTATTAACCATGAAACAAAAACCTAAGCATTAAAAAGAACAATTTGTGAAGCCTATGGATAAAAGTTTTGTAGTTTCCATTTACATTGGAAATAGCAAAATGATGTAACTTGTGGTAACAATTTTCGGTAGAGAGGGAGTGATGAAGCATTTATCAGTTAGTTCCTACAAAAAGGACTGAACAAAGTCGGGATAAATGAATGGATCAAATTCTAGATAAAATGTCAGCAAGTGCAGTTACGATGTTGTCGTAGCACTGCAACACAACAGAACCGTCCTCATCTCTGGCAGCGAAATCTAGCTGCATATATTTCAAGAAAAGAATGGTAAAAACCAATTGAATTCTCAATCCGCAATAAAGATGATAATAATGAAAATAAAGCGCATTAGTATTCCATCAAGTATTTTCATACAAAAGAAAATCTCATCTCCTTCAAATATTCTTCACCATATTCATACCTACCACATCAATTTTTCTGTTTTTCATACCAAAATCTACTGTCCAGGATTTAAAAGGCTTGTAAAAATATGTGCTTTGAACTTGAGATAGCTTACCCTGGAAACATTAATGAAGAGATCGAAGTAGAGCTTCCTGAGTATAGGCCTCTCACTCCGCGGTTTCCCTTGAATGATAGTGTAAATGTCCCTCTTCAGATACGCCGCTCTCTTCCTGGCCAAACTCCGAGCGTCGCTCCATGACTCGGAATCTATCAGAGCCTTCACTTGCAACAGAGCACTCGCGTCCTCTCTTATCACGCTCTCCGCCTCGTCCATCGTCTGATCCGGAGCCACTAGCCCAAAGTCGAACGCCTCCGCGGGCTTGATTATCGCCGACGCTATCGAGACCGCTATTATTCCTCTCCGTAAGCTTTTCCTTTTCGGCAATGTTGTTGATTTTGAGCCATCGAGGCCTTTGTTCGTTGACGCACGATGTTTCTTTTCATCTGGAATTTCAAAATCATCCTGAAATCAACATATTTCTCCGATTATCCATCCGTATATGGATATCAAACTTCATTCAATCACAAACTTAGGCATTTCCGAAAACAATAATCATTAGCACAGCTAACAATAATCAATCTGAAATCGCCAATCAAAACTACGATCCAATATCTCCATGAACGAATCGAGAATTTACCTGGAGTTTTCCATCATTACCGCCGTAACTTATCTGGCCATCGATGCCTGACTCAGAAACTCTCGAGTCCTCGACGAATCTCTTGACAACTCTCGGAACGGTCGATTCGGTATCCGAACCCTCACATTGGACAGACCTTTGGTCTTCAATGGCTTTTTTCGGGGGAGACCGAGCGAATGGGTTCTGAAGAACTCTTCTGGGATTGGAATCAATGGCGATGAGGGCTTTATCGCTCCGTGAGGAAGCCAAAGACGTTGGGGAAGTGAAGGCCAAGGACGAGATTGAGAACGAGAAATTGACCATGGCGTGTTGTTGGGTTTTGGCTATTGCCTATCACTCTCGAGAGTCTCAAGTCTCAACTGAAATTCTTACCCAAGCAAATATTTGCTCTATAGAGGAGAAGAAACCGTTATGTTATTACAATTATTATTATTATTATTATTATTATTATTATTATTATTATTATTATTATTATAAAAGACTCCTCAAATTTATAAATTGATAAAAGTCAAAGTTTAGATCACAAGAATAGCGGAAATAAAATTATAAAACTTATGCATAAAAAGTGAATCACAAACAAACACAAATACAACAGAATAATATGTGTGTTAGCCGTCTATGTAGATAATCAGTCATTATCAAATTGTTACACGAATCACGAGCGAAAACATCGGTCCTGTTGCAGGTTGCGAGTTTAGGAGTCTTATCCAACTGAGATCCACGCCCAAAGAAAATCGTATCTTATTACGAAAAAATATTCAAAACCACTCCGATCAAAGATCGGACGATACAAAAGTAAGATATAAAGTCTGAATTATTGAAATATAATAAAAAAAATATGACGAAAGAAAAAGATAAAATTAACAAATAATTAGCTGTTTAGCCATCTAAAACATTAGCAATTTGGTTTTAGCCAACCTTTCGTTAATTTCCCGTAAATAGCCATCTTGCTTACGTGGCAACTTATTAATTGAATTAGTTTTACCTTTTTGTCCTTATGCTATTTTAATTAGGCATTTTTTTTAAAAAATTTCGAATTAAATATTGAAACCGAATAGGGAAGTTTTCAAATTTGAAATTTGAATTTTGAGCAGATTTTGAAGGAAATCAGCCATTAATTGTCATAATTTCCAGAATTTTCGTGCTCAAAATATTTCCAGAATTTTTCAGTTTATTTACACGAATACACTGTAAATAGGCTTTGTATTTACAGTGAATATACTGTAAATAAGCTTCGTATTTACACGAATATACTGTAAATATGATTTCTATTTACACGAACATACTGTAAATAGGCTATCTATTTACACGAACATACTGTATTAAAAAAAAAAAAAAACCATAGCAGCCCCACGCCGCCCACCGCCGCGTACCCCAAAATGACCCGCGCCTTCGTCGCCGTCCACCGCGATCCCCGCGTCACCTCTTCCACAGCGTCCTTCTCATATTCGAAATCGCCGGCGGGATCGAGACCAAGCGCGCCGGTGGTGGGATCGATGTGGATCACCTGCGTGTCGCGGCGGCTCGCCAAACTGCCGGTACTCAGCGAAGCCTGAGAGACAACACAGACACACAGAGAATGTATGAATCAATCAATCAAAGTCGAACCAACCAACCAATCTTCAGTAAAAAAGAATCTCCGGCTTGCCTGCAACAGGTTGACGCAGTGGTGAGGCAGTCCAATGGCCCTGAAGGACATGGAAAACCACCGATTCCACACGAACTCCAGATCGGGGCGATCCACGGGCATGGGGCTGGGGAAAGGCCGAGTCACGTCCCTGGACTCGCAGAAGAAGTGCTTGCCGTCGATCTCCATCTCCGTCAACTCCAACGCGTTCTTGCCCTCCGCCTTCCCCACCGCCGCGCCGCTCTGCAGCGACACCTTCACCCACTGGCTCTCCGCCACGCTCATCACCCTCCCGCCGATCACTTTTTGGACGAAACCAGAGATCGTTTTTTTTTTTGGGATTTCGTTTTTGAATTTGTGTTTGAATGAGAGAGAGAATATTGCGTGTATATTTGGTATTAATTACAGAGCGTAATGAAGGCCCTTGAAATACGCGGCAGTTATTATCCAAAGATTTGCTTTAATTGATTTTATTTTCGATAGGGGAATGGGCGGGAACAGTTGTGAGGATATATTGGTATTTTTAACTATGTAAATAAATTCGCCTGGCTATTAACACAAAATTAACCAAATGTTGGCTAAATCCAAAACTGTATATTTTTAGGAGGCTATTTAGCTATATAACCCTAAAATTAATTTCCTAGATCGAGAGTCCTGCATTGGTCAAGAGGACCAAAGTCTCTGTATCTCAAAGCAAACACCGACACCAAAAAATTAAAAACTCAAATGTTGATTTTTTGGGAGAGAGCGCAGCGACTAGGCTTTTCTAATAATGCCTTTGTTTTTAAGGACAAAAAATATCTTCTACAATGTAATATTTTCAAAATACTAGTCGTTTTTCAAAAACAATTATTTGGGATCATTTTATAAGCATCTAGAAAAAATAATAAACAAAACTTTATACACATTCTTCTTGCGATTGGTTTTGAAACTGCACTGTTATAAGATGCAATTTCCACTAATTTAGATATGCCTTATGTTAAGTCTTAGAATCTCCAAATCAATTATGTTTTGAATAACTACGATGATTTCCTTAAGAAAAGTGATGAGGAACTTGTCATTTTTTAAACAATTATCAATCTAAAAAAAATTGTTTGCATGTGTATACATTTTAGTTTTTAAACGATCATGCCCAAGGAAAATTTCGTGATTTTGTACTACTACATTACAAAACTATCTTTTCTACAGGAACTTTGTTAATTTTCTAAGTTTGTTTGCTTCTTTTAATAAAATCAAACATATACGAAAAATAGAACATCAAATTATAATGCAGATCATAAAAATCAGACTTGATACAGCCTCTGTTAGTATGCAAAATTGTTCTTGGGACTCCCAGAGCCGGAAAAGTCACGTAATGACATTTCCAGAGGCTAGTTTTGTGTGGGCTATTACCTTTGTCAAATAAATATTTTCTAAATTTATTGTCACCACTAAAAAAAAAAAAAAAGAGAATCTCGGAAAGTCGTCAATACTAACTAAATGATGTCTCTATGATGCCTCATTTTGCGAGTTATGGACCTCCCCATCCTGAGACGTCGGGTCGTGAGGGCATCTAGCAAAATGACCAGAGCGCCCTCGATGGCCTCGGCCGATTCGCCCAACCCGTGGGAGCTATAATTTGGAACGTTTTGTAGCTCCGAGAGGAGTCCGATCGCCGCTGCTGCCGTACACGTGCGATCCCATGACGGTTGAGGCCTGCCAGAAAATAAATAAATTAAATAAATAGAGGTAGTCAGAAATTTGATTAGGCACAGCCGTGATGGAACGGAGTTGAATTTCCATCAAGGGCTCACCGTAGTTTATGCATCGCAGAAGCGCCCGCGACCAAAGATATGCAAGGCATTTCTTCAACTCCCCAAACTGACTTTGCTTGATCCTGAAGATAGTTACTAAAATCTTAGTAAAAGCTTTCAGAGACGGCATCAATTTGAAATCTTTGCATGATAAAATTCGGAATTGGAAACGGATATCTATTTTTTTTTCTTCTTTTTGCCAGGTTTTTTTTTTTTTTTTTTAAACATTAAAATTTACAAATTAGCCCCCGCTGAATTATTTTTTGCATATTAGCTCCCCTCTGATTTACATCCTATGTATATATGAATGCTTCATCTGAAATGCAGCGTCGAGAACAAAGAAAAACATTTTACCTTCAGTCGTCTGAACATCGCAGCAGAGTTGTTCCATGTTCCATCGATCAAGATGAAATTCAGAGCTTCATCGTCGTCATTCTTCATCATTTTTTTTTATTTTTTTTTTAGAATAGACATTAAAACTTGATAACCATCAGAAAATGTATATGCACGATTTCGTTAGGAAACAGACTTTACCATAATTTCCTCAAAATTCGAATCTGATGTAGATTCTTGCCCTAAAGCACCCTGAACCGAATGCACTTCTTCATTCTTGTTCGGATAAAGGCACCAAACCTTTCCTTTACCTAATATATCATCCGAAGACAAAAAACACAATCCAAGTCAGCTATTATCCGCTAGCCTATTGAATACAATAACCTGCAAAGCGTTTCCAAATAAATAAAAAATTAAAAATTAAATTAAACAGACATGCCGGCACGCTTAAACGTATTCCACATTATCTCCTCGTGTTCGGCGATGCCAAACAGGCATAAATTCGCTGCCTCAACACCAAACAATTGCCAAAGCAGTTTTCCAGTATTGTTCTGTCGTAAGAAATCCTGACAATATAGAGCCGTATATATATCCATAAATCCCGTCTAAAACACCACAACGAAAAGAAGCAAAAAAGAGACACAAAAACAAACCTTTGGATGCATGTACACCCAAAACCTAATTCCCTGCCATAGTTTGCAAGCGCCGATGCTTGAGCACATGCAATCTTCGTGAGGAAGCCAACACTGCTCAGTGAAAGATGAAACGGGTTATGAAAAAAAAAAAAAAACATGTGTTGGTTTTTCATGTTTTTTAGTATTTATGATACAAAATACCTTTTGGCAAAGGTATCCCCGGCTTCCCAGCAAACGGCACGCTATTTGACGAGCAGAAAAGAATTGAAGCTTCTGCTCGGAGCCATCGAGACCTTCGTACATCGCTCGGTGTTTCTTGTCCTCTAGAATTCTGAAATCACCCTGAAAATTTGCTGAAAGATGTGAAGAAAAAGTAATGGCAGAGAAAACAGTCTAACAATGTGCAGATTTCTCCTATCTATGATCATGATTTTTATGAGCGTCTAATTAGATATCGCACTTCATTTCATTAACTAAGAGGCTTTATTATTTTCCTTCCATTGTATCAGAGCGAAAACCGCTCAAATGAGGTCCAGTTTAAGACAAGATGCGAATTTTTTTTGGCAGTAGACAGAGCAAACTTAATAGTTACAAAAAAAAACAATTCAGTGCAGATTATATCGCAGCTTTGATACAAAAAAATGCGAATATGTCCTCAAGTACTAATCTTTGCCATTGCTAACATCAAATCTTTTTCTAATTATGATATCGCACTTCATTTCATCAACTAAGAGGCTTAATCATTTTCCCTACATTTTTTTTTTTTTTGCTGTACAGAAAGCAAACTTAATAGTTACATAAACGAACAATTCAATTCAGATTATATCGCAGATTTCTTTAAACAAATGATACAAAAATTCCGAATATGTCGTCAGTACCAATCATTATGCAATTTCTGACAACAATCGAACCTGCATTTGAGTAATTCAGTGAGCTCATAAGAAATTACCTGGAGTTTTCCGCCTTTGCCACCGAAGCTCATCTCGGCGTCGATGTCTGACTCCAAAACCCTAAGGTCCTCGACGATTTTCGTGACAGCTCTCGGAACAGCCGAGTGGGTCCCCCAACCCTGCCATTCCTGCAACGTGATGGCGACAGGCCTTACGTCTTCGATGGCTTCCGACCTGGCCAACGGTGCCTGAAGAACTCTTCTGGGATTGAAATCCATGGCGGCGAGGCGGTTTTCACTCCGCCAGAAGGAGGCCAGAGACGAGGCTGAGAATGAGAAAGTTACCATTGCCTAGACGTGTTGGGTTTTGGGTATCGCTTTTTGGGACTATTGGTCCTTGAATTTCGGTTACTAATGTGTGTCTGTACGACACACGAATTTTTTGGTCGTCGTTTATAGGAGAGAATGACATCACCCTTTTTTCATAATGGATAGGAAAAATGGCAATTTTTTTTTTTCCAAAAGAATAACAAGAATTTGTTGCAACTAATTGTTTTTTTTAATTCTTTTTAAAATTTTAGCTAAAATTTCAATTTATTAAAAAAATAGTCTAGGTATTAATATTTATTATAACTCATAAACACATGGCAACATAATTCACATAATATAACTACTAAGTTTGAATATCACTTATTAGTTATTGTCTTGTTTGTGTTTACTTATAACAAACAGTCTGAATTATTATGTGATATAGACCAAGGGATGTATTTGACAAGTTACTTGATCATGTATTTGTCTATAATTTAGAGGTCATGGATGGTCTATAATCTATACATGCTTGTAATGGTGTATTGTTTCTACTGTTACATGTAAATAATTTGTCAACTTTTCATTGCTGATTTGAAGGGATTCTTGGTATCTGCAGTAGTTATATCTAATGTTGAGTTTGTTTGCCTTATTAAAGTGCTTTGGGGATTACGACATGCTCTAATTGGTGTCATTTTAGGTGGTTATGTTGTCACAGCGTTCACAGATTCTATTTACAGCTTCAACCGGATGTTTTGAAAGTTACTCTGTTATGAGGCAATACGCAGAAAAGTTCACTCTAATTTTGAGCCTTTGTGGCGGTTAGGTTGTGGCTTTTTAAACCATAATCTTGGTCAAACTATTTTAATCGGGAAAGTATAATTTTTATAATAATTTGACAGCTTAGGTGATTTTGGGTATTAAAGAAAACATGTTGAATTTTTTTTTAAGATTAGGTTAACTCCTAAAACTTTATAAATTGATGGACATAAGTTTTGTGTTGTCGTTTGTTTGTGATATTACACAGCCACGACCATTTGAATCAATGCAAATAATTTTAGAAAGTTTTTAGACCTAATAAACAAAATTGTTTGCTATGATTTGACATTTTTGGTTTTATAGCGTAAGCGTAACTACTCAATGAGATAATACGTGAAAGTCATTTTGGTTTCTCAAATTAACATTTTGAACAAAACAATCATTATTAATAATGTAGTATTTTAATTATTTTCATAAGACCAAGGTTTTTTTATATTTAAAACGTTTTACTAATTGTAAATGTTTTGACATAGAAAAAATTATGTGCATAGATACTTAAATAAGAAAGTTCATAACAATATTAAATTATTGGAAAAAAATTTAAAAATTAAATTAATGCAGTTTGAATTGGTATTATGATGAACTGGTAATATATAACCTTATTAAATTATTGGAAAAAAATTAATTTAAAAAATCTAATTAATGCAGTTTTCTCAGCCCGTGGCCATTTACCTTTACGTAAAAATCTCCGTGGGTACATTAAAAAAATTTGTTCCAATTTTCAAGCTACAGGTTTGTTAATTTTCCTCAAGTCTAAAGATGTTTAGAAGAGTAAAAATCTCCCTCTCTCTCTCTCTCTAATTTTATTTATCTCGTGTTGAGAACAAGCTAACTCTAAAATAGTTTGTTCAGAGATAGAGTTGGAGAATATTTTGATCCCGTTTTTTAAGGAGAATAATTGTTTTTCGGCACTACACTAGAAGAAACGATGGGATTGGAAAACAAAAATCGAAGACGAGATTCTGTTGACATTAGCATTCACTCTATTTTTCTTAAAACTCATTTGAATCTTCCCGAGAGGCCAAGGTTAGTTAATGAAAAAATGTAGATGGTGAGTGAAATATACCATTAATTAGAGGCCTCGTCGGAGTGAAAGATTCAGCCCTTACGTCCCCTTAAATGATGCTTTGATCTCGAAGTTTACAAATGATGGTGAGTATTTGGTCCAAAGTGGATATCGCGTTGCAAGCTAGATAGTCTCGCTGGCAGAAACGTCGAACAACAGCTTGGCCGTTGAGGCCCGTTGAGGCGTTGATACCGTGCTTGGAAATTGTCACATGGGTGGCTTCCCCACTCGAGCCGCTTTTTCACAGCAACAGGTCGTGGAGAGCCCTATTTGCCCCGGTAGTGGCAAATAGGAATGGCATTATTACTCGATACTCGTTTGTCAGTCTCTTACTTATCAAGTAAACGGGTACTTGATTTTCACACTTTAAATTATGTAATATATTTACTTATTGTATATTAAAGTTTTCGCGTTGTTTATATTTATATTTGCATACTATTTCGGAGTTAGCCTTTTTGGCTCGTGAGCGAGTTGATGACGCTCGTGAGTCGTTTCATTATTCGAATTATTCGGTCGCGGCACGTGGGCGAGCTGATGATGCTAACGGGTCATGACACTTTAACGCCCCAACAACAATAATTAGCTAGGAGGGGTCAAACTCTACACTCACAATCATCATTTGTGTTTGTTGTTTATTTATTTAATTAACCGGTGTTTTTATTATATGTTTCAATAGTAAAGAACTCTGTTTTTTTTTTCTCGTCTCTTAAACTCGAATAATATTAAATACAAAACATTTTATTTTTTTTTGTGTTCTTCATACTAGAAAACAATGGAGGTTAAATATCACTAACGAACACATGTATTAGTGACGCAATTCAACTAATGATGCTTACATCAAGGGGGCATTTAATAAACTTAACGTCTATTTCTAAAATGCTTAAAATCCCATATAGAAGAAACTCTAGAACGGGAACTACACACTCAGGAGTGTAAGCAATACAAACCATTTTTTTACTATCATGAACAGTCAACAAAAATTTATAAATAATATGATATGAGTACGTGAACTTCTAAGGCCATGAGCGGCTTCTTACATAGCTCTACATCATGAAAAGCTCATTAGAATCATATTTCTACAACTTGATTTGGATTACGAGCCAATTTAGCTTGAATCGTTGCACAAACTTATTCAAACAATTCTTGTAACGATTTTCGAGAAATAGTATAATAGGTCCATCACGGCCTATATTTATTTCTCAATTATTTTGTCCATTACCTTAGCCAATAAATATGTGACATCAATTATAATCATAAATTAAAGCTTCTGGTGAATTCTATAATGACTGTATGCCCGTGAACTCTTAAATATGTTAGTCCAAAAGTTTTCTCAAAATCGATTATTTAACCTCGTCTAGTCTACCTGATAATGTCGTTGAGGAGGTTCTGCCGTATTGGAGGACGGCAAAGCTGGCCGTGAGCCGAATTGCTATACCACCCACGCGATCATCCAACATTTCTTGCTCCCAGATCACAAACACCACTAACGACGGGGCTCCGACGAAGGAGACCAGAAAGTCCCTCCAAAGCCGGGTTGACAAGACGAAAATAATGAGCAAAGAACTCTTTTCAAAGCAATGGAAAGAAAATATGGAAAGTGGGGATCAACTTTTGTCTTGGGATCATATAAAAATAATCAAGTATTTTCGATTTTTTATACATATAAGAAAAATTCTGGTGATCAGAGTGTGTACAATTTCATACCAAAATATATCATATTAAAGCAAAACTATTTCCTATTTTATCTTTATTATCTAGTAAAATACAAGAAAGGACAGAAGACCATATTGAATGCAAAGGAAGACCACATTAAATGCAGGAGATTAGTTTGTTGGTTTTCTGCCCGTTGCACTTTTTTTTTTCAAGGAACTTCCCGTTGCACTTCAATTAGCGAAATACAATCAAGTGACCGCGTATAATAATTAAATTATAAAATAAAGAAAAACCATTGCGCGTTAATTGGACGCCAAGTTTAAAGGACATATAAATAGAGATCGCGCTGCTTCGATGAACATATAAATAAACTCTTTCTTCTTCCATTCTGACGATCTAGGGTTTGTTCAATTACGCTGTTGTCTCCACGGGATGGTACGCTTTGTTTGTCTTTCCTCAGCTCCTAGTTTCTGGTTCCTCTTAATTTCCTTTTTCTCTAAAGTATCTTTGATTTTTTTCGGTTGTACTTTTCAGATGAAAACTACGCTGAAGAAATTCTAGGGTTTTGATGCCCCTCGATTTCCCAGCCAGTCTCTCCTCGCTGGCTTCACACGGCTGATCGCTGCGCCGACCCCGCCGGAATCTCGCTGGTCCTACATGTTCGGTTACGGGATACTCTTCCCGTTGTCTGAGCCTGGATTTGGTGGTCGATCTAGGTCGCACCACCATAACCTGGTCTCTGCTTCCCGTCCGACTGATGGATCAGAGCCTCCGGTGGCGGACAGTGCGGCGGTGCTCCGGCTAAAAAGGAATGGTACGTCTCTTTTTTTCTTTCTTTTTTCCCAGAGATTTCTATTTCATCGTTCTCCTCTCTCCTTTTCTCTAAAGAATTTCATCTCTTCTTCGATTTAGGGTTAAAATGAAAACTAGGGTTTTGTCGCCGCTCACCCACGACACTGTCGCTAGCGCCGACCCCAGTGGAAGCCGCCATGTTCAGATGGGATACTCCTACCGTTGTCTGAGTCTGGAGTGGGTGGTCCATCAACGAGATTTTCCGGGTAGGCAAGGTCGCACCACTCTCACCAGGTTTCTGCTTTCCATCCGACTGGTGAATTAGATCATCCGCTGGGGTTCCGGTGGCGGAGCAGTGCTTCGGCAAGAGCGCGGTGGAGAGAGACACTCTGTGGAGACAAACCCTCATTCCCGACGCCGTCCCCGAGAAAAGCTCGCTGGTCCACCATGTTCGGTACACGGGATACTCATGCTTGTTTATGCCTGAGCCTGGAGGCGGTGGTCGACCAACGGCTTTGGCCGGGTCGCACCACCTTCAACAGGTCTCTGCTTCCCGTTCCGGCTGGTGGATCAGAGCTTTCGTTGGGGCTCCGGTGGCTGAGCGCAGCAGAGATAGAGATCAGAAGCTCGCCGGTCCGCCACGTTCGGTAAACGGGATACTCATGCTTGTTTATGCCTGAGCCTGGGGTCGGTGGTCGACCAACGGCTTTGGCCGGGTCGCACCACCTTCAACAGCTCTCTGCTTCCCGTTCCGGCTGGTGGATCAGAGCTTTCGTTGGGGCTCCGGTGGCTGAGCACAGCAAAGATAGAGATCAGAAGTTCGCCGGTCCGCCACGTTCGGTAAACGGGATACTCATGCTTGTTTATGCCTGAGCCTGGAGTCGGTGGTCGACCAACGGCTTTGGCCAGGTCGCACCACCTTCAACAGGTCTCTGCTTCCCGTTCTGGGTGGTGGATCAGAGCCTCCATTGGTGGAGTGGTGGCTGAGAAGTCCGAGATCAGTGCAGTGGAGACAAGCCCTCATTCCCCAACGCCGTCCCGATAGAAGCTCGCCGGTCCACCACGTTTGGTTAACGGGATACTCATACTTGTTTATTCCTGAGCCTGGAGTCGGTGGTTGACCAATGGCTTTGGCCAGGTCGCACCACCTTCAACAGGTCTCTGCTTCTCGTTCTGGCTGGTGGATCAGAGCTTTCGTTGGGGCTCCGATGGCTGAGCGCCGTAGAGATAGAGATCAGAAGCTCGCCGGTCCACCAAGTTCGGTCAACGGGACACTCATACTTGTTTATGTCTGAGCCTGGAGTCGGTGGTTAACCAACGGCTTTGGCCAGGTCGCACCATCGTCAACAGGTCTTTGCTTCCCGTTCCGGGTGGTGGATCAGGCTCTCCGTTGGTGGAGTTGTGGCTGAGAAGCCCGAGATCAGTGCAGTGGAGACAAGCCCTCATTCCCCGACGCCGTCCCCGAGAGAAGCTCGCCGGTCCACCACGTTCGGTTAATGGGATACTCATACTTGTTTATGCTTGAGCCTGGAGTCGGTGGTCGACCAACGGCTTTGGCCGGGTCGCACCACCTTCAACAGATCTCTGCTTCCCATTCCGTCTGGTGGATCAGAGCCTCCGTTGGGGCTTTGGCGGTGGAGAACCCCGAGATCAGTGCAGCGGTTCTCCTGCAAGAGCGTAGTGAAGATAGAGATCAGAAGCTCGCCGGTTCACCACGCTTGGTTAACGGGATACTCATACTTGTTTATGTCTCAGCCTGGAGTCGGTGGTCAACCATCAGCTTTGGCTTGGTCGCACCACCTTCAACAGGTCTCTGCTTCCCGTTCCACCTGGTGGATCAGAGCCTCCGTTGGGGCTCCGGTGGTGGAGAAGCCCGAGATCAGTGCTCAGGCAAGAGCGGGGTGGAGATAGAGACACGCTTTGGAGACAAGCCCACATTCCCCGATGCCCGCGGGTTTAGGAGAGAATTCGTGAAGACTGGGTTGCTGTTATTACCTGAATCCTTCGGATCCACCGCATGACAGGTTCTTTGTGTTTGGTATTTTAGGTTCTATGCATAGCATAATTGTATTTTGTTTTTAAAATTTTGGTAATGCTGAGAACAAATGAAGAACGTGTACTCTCTTTTCTATCAGGAAACGCTCGAGATTAGTGCGGCGGTGATTGGGCGGGTGCGATGTTGTGGAGCATGTGGCGAGGAAGAAAGGAGTGAATTCGTGAAGATTGGGAAAGTTGTTATTGCCTATAAAATACTGTTTTAGCAGCTTCTTCTTTACTATTCTATTAAGGAATATAGGCTTATAATTCTAACTAGTAACAGTGATTTACAGGTAAAGCATTTATGGCGATTTAAGGCGTCGTTTAGCAATGTAGCCAACATTTTTGTGGGCTGGAATGGCGACCGTGTGGAGTTGACTACCGCGAATGATATTCTTGGCAGGAACGACGACCGCGACAGAGATTTCTGTTTGTTACGTAGAATATATCTGGTCAGTATATCTCATTTGAATACTTCGGTAAGACTATCGATACTTGAAAAAATATGCATAATTTCTTGAGGTAACATACTAGCTGTTGTTCCCATTAAATATTAATGGTAAAGATAAAAACTTGGTGAATTATTGAAGGATCTATCTGTTGAAGAATATATATATTATTGTCACATGTTTGTTTTTTCAACATATCCTCTTTTGACCAGACTTTATTCTTAGAGATGGGTGATGAAAAGGCATGCATTCTCAGTAGAGATGGGTCATCTGTTGAAGTATTAAGCGTTTTGCATAAGTTATATATGATACAAGTTGAGCTTATGATTCACTTCCTTTATATTTTGTTACTATACCCATGTCTGCGAGATTTTATTTTGTTTGCAGTATTCATGTAAACAAGGCTTGTCAGTTTCATCACATAAAATATCTTTTAATCACATGTGAAAGATTAACAACTTAACTCATGCTCTGTAGTTTCTGACCAATGACAAATTCATGCTCTGTGATTTTTGATAAATAACTCAATGGTATTTCCGATTTTTGCTTAAACATATCATTATATTATAATCTGATTTCATTTGTAATATCCTTGGAGCTGGTTGGCAAACAGCAAGTTTCTGCGAACCAAAGTCTGCGAATATTTTAGGCAAAAGATTTGTTAACCATTTTCTTTTTCATTTGATATTGTAATGATTCTCACGTATTGCAAACTTCAAAAGAGCTCTCTATGATTGTGGCCCAAGCACTACGACGAACAAGGTCTCACATATAGCTCAGGTGGCTTCGAATGAATTATCCCTTTCCAGGTTCTGTTGTATTGGATATCTGATTTAAGTACACGTGCCAAATAACCTAACACAAACGTTCTTAGGTTTTTGCGCATGTACTTGATTAATAACTGATGCTCAATAAAGGTCGGAAAAGGACATTAATATGCCTTTTTTTAATTCTTCAATCTAGATGTATGAGCATCGCGTAGCCTATTCGTTGTTCTATATCTCATACTTTCTTTTGTATTACTTTTCATGAAGCTAACATTTCACGAGTTACGCTCTTGGGTTTGTCGGCATTGAAAGCGTAACTGGAAGATCTGGCTCGTTCAGTCGAGCAGCGGGCTATTATAGAGCATCGCAGAGACATGGAGATCAGAGCGGTAATTTATTTATTTTCTTACTATTTCCTAACTCTCTCTTGTTTACTAAAATGTCCTTATTATGACCATCGGACTTGGGTCCACATTGTCTCTCTTTTTGCTCTGCAGCGCAGGAGCTGGTCATATGACGCCAGCTATGACGCTTTCATCGGAAGCATATGAATCATTTGTTCATCTTGTATCATTCTGGGCAAGTGTGCCGGTGCAGAGTGAGATCCACTGTGGCGAGAACAAGCGAAGAAGATTAGGAGTTAGGAGGTTTGAATAGGTTATCACCAATTTTTATTTTGTTACCAAGTGACTCATTTTAATCTGAATTACCAAACTGTCTTCTCAACTCTGCACCGCTAATTATTTCTATATAGATCTAGTAACAATTTTGTCTTTTGGGTCATTTATTTCATGAAATCGAGTACAAGGCGACAAAGACGGCCAATAAGTGACTTTTTGATATCAACCAGGGGTTCAAATCTGTCCCGCTCCAGCAACTCCTCCTCTGATCGACGGACCAGATCTCAATAAAAAATTAACAAAGCCATCATTGTCATCATCATCATCATCACCATCATCACCCACCATCATAATTCTCACCATGTTCCCTCATTGAAGAACTACTTCCCCGAAACTACTACAATTTTGAACCTGGTAGCCCTTTTTTAAATGCTGATTAATTTGGGATGTGGGAGGATCATTTACTTTGTTTAGTTGAGAAAAATGGTAAATCAGAGAAACCAGGTATAAAACATTTTTATTTTTTTGACTATGTATTTCTTTTTGTTTAGTTGCATCTTTTACTATAGGGTTTCTAAAATAATATTTATCCCATGAACAAACGAAGAAATTGAAGTCTCTTTTCTAGTTGAAGATTGCTAAATTATTGTAGAATCATACTGAAAATTTCACGTATATTCCATGATGGGTATTTGTAGTATTATTTTTAAAGCCTGAAAGAGAATTTAGGTCTCCTATTTCTTGCTTTAGTATTAATGTCTTAATTTCTTTTGTGACATGTTGGTTTCACATAGTGGATTCTAAACCCGAATCATTGTCGTAGCTGACCCACGACTGTGGTGTCATTTCTTCTTATCAGACAAAGCTGGAACCGTCCCTTGTTTTATTTACTAAATATATCATTCAGGTTTAACTGTTTTAGTAGCTTCTTCTTTACTACTCTGAGAAGGTATACGTTCTTATAATTCTAACAGACAACTATGATTAACAGGTTAAGGCGCTGTTTAGCAATGGAGCCAACATTCTCCTGGACTGGAACAGAAACCGCGTGGAGTTGACTACCTCTCCCACTCTCTGTTTGTGGCGTAGAGTAATCTGCGACGGAGTTACAGTCTACGTTGCTTCAATAAGTCTCTCTCTCTCTCTCTCTCTCTCTCTCTCTCTCTCTCTCTCTCTCCATATATATATATATATATATATATATATATATATATATATCACTCTATTTTATTAGTCTTGATATTGTCTGAAAGAATCTAAATTCTAAAAAGAGTATTTGTATGTGTGTTTATTTTTTAAATCTTGACATAATCTTTCAAATCTGAATTTTGGCGGCCTAAGAGGTCCAGGGTACAGTGTCTGTGACATGTTATTCACTTGTTTATATAACCTTGTTGATTTAATATCATTTGTGATTTTTATTACCGAAGCTAAAATATAACTGGTCTTATTCTGTCTACACTTGCCCAATTCTGAATCTAAAACTCGGTCAGCTTTTTTTTTCCTATGTGTTTTAAAATATAAAGATTTGTTTATGTATTAATTAAATATTGTTATCTGTGGAATTTACAGTCATCTTTCACAAGACAAGATAGCCAACCCGTGAATGCTGGGACTTTGGTTGGGGAACCTACAATGTATGTGACATTTGTGTTCACTTGTTTATGTAACCTTATTTATCACTGATTCACTGTCAATTGTGATTTTTTTTTTAAGAGGAACTAAATATAACTGGTCTTTTACCTACCCAATTCTGAATCTAAAAACAAACCTTTTTATAAAGCTTTTATGTGTTTTAACATACACACATTTGTTTATATATGAATTATATATCGTATTTTGTGGAATTTACAATGATCTTTCACAAGGCAAGATAGCCAACCCGCGAATGCTGCGACATCAGCAATTGCCTAACAAGATAAGAATGTTGAAGCCACATTAGCAGCCACATTAGCATTGTGACTCTGACCTAGAAATGGAATTTCTGTGTCGGTTAAATCCGGAACTGGAATTTTTGTGTTCCTGTGAAGGCAGGTGCAAAAGACTATTGTTGTTGTTGATAGAGCACAACACAAAAATATCGGCCGTATTGGTTCCATAAACTGGTGATATAGTATGTTTTTACTTTCTTGCAGTCAAAATTTTATAGTATATCAGTTTGTCTAATCGAGACCGTCGTAGCTGGGATTCTCCATGGTCTGGTCGGCAATACGAGTGAAGATATAGACCACCGTGGAAGAGCAATGGTGTTACTAAATTGGTAGATGGTGTTTCCAGGCTCAGCTCATATCAAATATCAATTAGTTCATGATCTCAAGATGGACTGGAGCCATGATCTTAAGATACCCATATTTATTGTTACACTCACAACAATCAACTTTACGTAGATCCCATTATATTCATTACGAGGGAGCCAACGTGGTAGGTTTCCTGTAAGTATATGTATCTACCTATATTTTCCTATTAATGTTATTCATAATGGAAAAGAGTCGGTGACATCTAGAACATTTGACAATTAATGACCTATCCATGTGTGTTTCAGAATTTAGACGACTGCTTAATGCACTATTCCCTTTTTACTCATCCAGCACCAATATTTATGAAGATATCCTCGTATCCTTTATTTTTACTCATCCGATCTCATTATGTTTTTGTTAATATTATCAAGACTCTGTAATGCCGTTCAGAATCCTTTTTAGAAAATTTTATTTTGCAATTGAATAAATCCATATCATAATGACTTTATTTGCGATTTGGTCGAGAGGTTTGGGTGCTATATCTGGGTGGTTGTGATTTTCTAGTGTATCATATGATGTATGTATATAATTTAGTTATATATGATGGTGCATGGTAATTATAAGCGTGTAATGGGCTGTGTTTTTTTTCAACTTTATACAAAACCATAATGATGCATGATAATTATAAGCCTGTAATGGGCTGTTTTTTTCCTTCAACTTTATACAAAACAATTTGAATGCTCATAGTTTGAGAATGTCACCGATTGTATAGTATTGGTTTGTTAGATTGCTTTAGCATTCTCGTTATTTTTAACTATTATAATTGTACTAATTGCATTTTCTTTTATTTGTTGGGAAATATCCTTTTCTGGTTGTGCATTGTTTTCTCTTTGTCAGCTCTATCTGCCAACTATTTGAATGCTCATAGTTTGACAATGTCACAGTCTGTATAATTTCGGTTTGTTGGATTGTCTTTCCGTTCTTGTTATTTTTCAGTATGGTCTTGTGTATAGTCGGCTTGCCTTAAAAAAAATCATCTCTGCTTAGCTATGAATTGCATTTTCTTCAATTTTTCTGGACAATTTTCTTTTTTGGTTTTGTATGTTGTTATATCACACAACCATATGGGGAAGGTCTTTGAGAATTTCACTGACTGTTTACACTCGGTTTGTTAGATTGCTATAGTATCCTTCTTTTCTTTTTTTACTGTGGTCACATGTAACATTAACTTCACTCGTATGCATAGTTGGCTAGGCTTTTTTTTTCTTTTTCTTTTTTGCTTCTCTGGAGTGCTACTAATTGCATTTTCTTTCATTTTTCTCGGCAACATAAGAATCTCCTACAGCAACGATTGGATCTTTGTCCCCAAAAGTGCTGAAGATCATCATACATGGGATGAGACCGTTCTTGGGTCAACTAGCTAGTGTTGAAAGATGTGGCAAAGTAATGGAGGGTTACAAGAGATGGGTTAGAGAGAACAAGGACTATGATCAGTTCTTGGAGTCAATGGACAACGTAAGTTTCTACATATTCCTTTCGATTTCAATCTCCAATACTTATTGACTCTCATTACATTGCTTTTGTATAACCACACAGCTTAGTCATTTGAATTAGTTTTTTGTATGTTATGTTTTTCCTGATTTATAGCATTATTTTAAACTGTATGTGGTTTGTTATAAATAAACATATAGCCAGTAATGTAAATTGGATAATAAATTCAGAGAATAAAGAGCAGTGCATAATTTCTCTCCTTTAATGGATTTTAGCTTTTTATCGATCTATTAAAGCAAAATTGCTAAATTTTTTTCATGTACTTATAGTTCTCTATTATTCTAAAAGCTTTGGCTGAAGCGTAAAATTAAGCATTGGTTTGTGCAATTATTTTAAGCTCAGTATTGATTTTAATCTCATGTAGTGTTATTATCGTGTTTGTGAGTGTTAAGCAAGTAATTGTCTCTATGAATACCATTCTAGTGATTGATAGATAATTGTGATTTTATTGTAACTTGTATGAAATTGGTGTGCTGGGTTTGACATGGCTGTTTCTGGAATAATTCTATTGCAAGTTTAAGCTTTGAGGTATACTTCTTACCCATAAAAGTATATTTTTTGAAAGTGTAAATCTGGATATCCGCTCCATTGTGGCGATTGATTACAAATTGTTTGTTGTTTGACACTATGTCGTAGTGATTTTATTTTCGGTCCTTTGTTTCATTATGTCTACGGTGGAAAGACAGCCAATAAATGAATTTTCCATATCAACGAGGGGTTCAAACCTCCTCGCTCGGGAAACTCCTCCGATCGGCAGACCACATATCAATAACCGATTAGTAGGGCCATCTCATTGTGTTTCCACGACCACATGACAGCTCATTGGAGAACGACTGACAATACAGTCAGAGAAGTTCTCAGCAGATATTGGAATGAGAGGATTGACATTCACTTAGTTGAGAACGGCAGTGAATCGGAGGAACCGGGTAAACACAAATTTGATATTCTTTATGTTTTTCGTTTTGTTTAGTTTGATTCACTAGTATCTCAAATGGGAGGATGGGCATTCACTTAGTTGAGAACGGCAGTGAATCAGAGGAACCGGGTAAACATATATTTAAAATGTTTTTTGTTTTGTTTAGTTTGATTCACTAGTATCTGAAATGGGAGGATGGGCATTCACTTAGTTGAGAACGGCAGTGAATCAGAGGAACCGGGTAAACATATATTTGATATTCTTTATGTTTTTCGTTTAGTATCTGGAATGGGAGGATGGGCATTCACTTAGTTGAGAACGGCAGTGAATCAGAGGAACTGGGTAAAACATATATTTGATTCTTTTTGTTTAGTTTGATTCACTAGTATCTGGATATGGTGTTGTGGGTTTGATGATGAATATATTGTAAAGATGAAATTGGTAGTAAGAAATAGTTTTTAGCTGCAGACTTTGGAATGTAGTTGAGAAACTTTTTAGAGGACGTGACCAATCGATCCATTGGCTTCGAATAGTCCATGACAGGTGAGGATCAGTGTATGCAGGTCCGTGTACTCGTGCCACTTTTATTTCTTTTGTTTGGTTTTGTTTTTTCCTGATATCTTGGTTCATAAGAACGGTATTCCAACCTGCAAGTTCTCAGCAGATAATTTTTATTTTTTGAAACGAGACTCTTTATATTAATGGGGCATTAAGCCTAATTACAAAAGCGACGTGCGAGAGCACAGCCGGACTGTGTCTTACCTCCTACAAAGAACCAGGACCGTGTCCAACCTACAAGTTCTCAGCAGATAATGGAATGAGAGGATTTTTTTTTTAAACGGTAACTTCATTATATATATTTGAAAAGGCGAAAGCCACTTTACACAAAAGAAGGGACGTTTATAGCTAGCTCCCCGGATCCAACGCCAATCGAGCACGCGAACCTGGGCTGAGCCAAACCATAAAACGAAACCACTACCAAAATTATTGGCTTCAAATTGTCCATGACAGATGAGGATTAGTGTATGCAGGTCCGTGTACTCGTGCCACTATTATTTCTTTTGTTTGGTTCTGTTTTTTCCTGATATCTTGGTTCTTAGTTTATGATCTTAAGAAGGGCTGTAACCATGTTAAAACCCCGCTGCTCGACTTGAATAATCTTGACAGAGACCTGTACTCATCACGAGGGAGCCAACGTGATAGGTTTCCTGTAAGTATATATATCTGCGTATGTTTTGGTGGACAAACAAGGTTTGTTTGTAGTTTCCGGTTTTTTTTTTTTTTTAAATGGAAGAGTCGGTGACATCTAGAACATTTTATAACTTTTTTTTTTTCTGTTCGGTCCTTTCTCATTATGTTTTTGTTAATATCATCAATACTCTATAATGCCATTCAACATCCTTTTTAGAAAATTTTATTTTTGTAATTGAAAAAGCCATGTTAATGACTTTATTATTGATATGGTCGAGAGTATTGGGTGCTATTATTATAGGTGGTTGTGAGTTTCTAGTGTATCATATGATATATGTATATAATTTAGTTATATATGATGGTGCACGATAATGATTAGCGTGTAGGGCTGTGTTTTTTTTTTCAATTTTATATGTTGTGATATTACAAAACCATTTGAATGCTCATAGTTTGAGAATGTCACCCATTGTATAGTATTGGTTTGTTAGATTGCTTTAGGATTCTTGTTATTTTCCACTATTGTAAAATGTATGGATGTCTTGGCTTGGCGTGTTTTTTTTTTCTTTTCTTTTTCTTTTCTTACCTGGTTTGATACTAGTTGCATTTTATTTCATTTGTTGGGCAATTTTCTTTTCTTGTTGTGTAGTGTTTTATTAGACAACCATTTGAATGCTTGTAGTTTGACAATTTCATTGTCAGTATGATTTTGTTTCTTTTTCTGGTTTGTTGGATTGCCTTTGCGTTCTTGTTATTTTTCAGTATGATCTTGTGTATAGTTGGCTTGGCTTGTTTTTTAATTCATCTCTGCTTGGCTACGAATTGCATTTCCTTCCATTTTTCTAGGTAATATTCTTCTTTGGTTGTGTATGTTTGTTTTACTTTTTTCAGCTTTAGATGTTGTGTTATCACACAACCATTTGGAAGTCTTTGAGAGTGTCACTGACTGTATAGTCTCGTTTTGTTGGATTACTTTAGTATCCTACATGTCAATTCAACTTGACTCGTACGGATGGTTTTTTTTTTTTGCTCAAGTAATCGAATTTCTTTTATTTTTCTGGGCAATATTTTTTGGATTATGTCGTGTGTGCTTGTGAAGATGCTCTGCACAGTGAGGTCAAAATATGTACAACATATAGATACAATCCATTACAGATTAAGTGGTATGCAACTCCCTAATTATGGAAAACAATACAGAATAAATAACACGTTATACACGGCTTATATTTCACACAATATGCAGTAGTATTAATATTTATTATAATTCATAAATACATGGCAACATAATTCACATAATATAACTACCGGAAGTTTGAATGTCACTTATTAGTTATTTGCTTGTGTTTACTTATAATAAACTGTCTGAAAGTCTGAATTATTATGTGATATAGACCAAGGGATGTATTTGACAAGTTACTTAATCATGTATTTGTCTATAATTTAGAGGTCATGGATGGTCTATAATCTATACACGCTTGTAATGGTGTCTTGTTTCTACTGTTACATGTACTTATTTTGTCAACTTGTAATGTTGAGTGTTTGCCTTGTTAAAGTGCTTTGGGGATTACGGCATGTTCTAATTGGTGTCATTTTAGGTGGTTATGTTGTCACAGCGTTCACAGATTCTATTTACAGCTTCAAACAGATTACTTGAAATTTACTCTGTTGTGAGGCAATACGCAGAAAAGTTCTCTATTATATCGAGCCTTTGTGGCGGTTAGGTAGTGGCTTTTTAAACCATAATCTTCGTTAAACTATTATAATTCTGGTTCGCCTTTGTGAGGCAATCTGGAAAATATAATTTTTTTTAACAATTTGACAACTTAGGTGATTTTGGGTATTAAAGAAAACAGGTTGAAAAATTAAATATTAGGTTAACTCCTTAAAACTGTAAAGAAAACAGGTTGAAAAATTAAATATTAGGTTAACTCCTTAAAAACTGTTTTTATAAATTGATGGACATGGCAATATTATTTTCGAGTTTGTGTTGTAGCTTTATACGAGTTTGTTTGCCCGCGCGTTGCCGTGAGTTAGCCGAAAAAAATAATAACCATACTTTAATATGTTTTAAATTTTATATAACAACAAAAATATCGACACTTAGTGATAGTACAATTTTGTAAATTTTGACTATTTAATTAACTATAGTCAAACATCGAATTTTATAAATTTATTAGTTTCAATTGACTGTTTAGTTGGAACACCCTAATAATAATCTTAATATGATGATTTTATGTCTTACTATAAATTTAAATCAAGACATAATTAGTTTAAACATACACCCGTTACTATTTCGTCAATAAAATGCTTAACTTATTTAAGATGTGAGTTATGTATTTTATTAATCAGTTTAATTTTAGCTAATTACATCTAACATAAATAGTTTAATTTAAAACATAAATATTATTTTGTTGCTGCTAATAGTATTACCTAGAAAACTTTTATTATAAAATCAATATTTATTTTTATGCTTAAAAACAAAGACCCTTTAAATTAACTTACAAGATGAAAAAAAAATATAAAGTGTTGTTTTCCGAACGACAACATTTCAATGTAATTAAAAAAAAAATCTAATTTAAAGCATTATAGACACTTAAGAAGTGGAAAAAAAAGTTTTTATTTTTATTTTTTTAAAATATGCTTACCTCTTTTTATTAGTTGACTTGATTCGTTAGAATTTTATTTTTGTAACTAACTAATTTAATTATATATTAAACAATATCTAATTTATTAAAATAGATAGATTACATTACTGTACGTTATCACAAATTCAGAAGTGTTTATGGTTATCAATTGCTTGGTTCCCACTCTATCATCTTATTCATAATTTAATTAAAAATAGCAGCAAAATTATGAGTTAAAATTAGTGGTATATTCATTCCTTTTGCTTATGTCGATATATTTTTTTTATAAATATATTGACATGAAGAAATAAGATTTGTTTTACACGTTTTAGTAGAACATATTGGTTTCTTTTAATTAGAAAAAGGTATAAGCAAACGATGCTAAGTTTCTTTTGCATATAAAAAAACTTTAATCTAGCAAACTACCATGTTTTTAGATTTAAAGACTATATTTAATATATTTCTTTGTGCATTTTATATTTTATTTTAAAAAATGTGTATATATTGCTATATTATACTAAGTAGAAGAGAAACGTGAGAGAGAGAGAGAGAGAGAGAGAGAGAGAGAGAGAGAGAGAGAAAGAGAAACTTTTGTGTGGGACTCACATGACAAAATTATAATTAAAAAACAATAATATTTTATTTATAGTGAAATCCAATTAGATCACAAATTAATACATAAAAAATGTGAAATAAGTAAATAACCAATGAAATAAAAATTGTGGAACCATAATGCATCAACATGGCATATTCTGATTAGTACTCAAGTCAAGTTTCTACACCTCTTTTTAGTATATATATATATATATAATGTTTATGATATTACACAGCCACAACCAAGGTTTAAAATATCGATATCGATACTCATACCGAGGTTCTGATTTTACGGATATATCGAATATCGACGGATATATCCACGGATATTCTATAACAATTTTAATACCGACTACCGATTATATCGATGATATATCGATTACCGATGGATATATCGACAAATATTCTATAACAAAACATAATTATAAAAACTCAATATATATATGTGTGTGTGTGTGTGTTCAAGAAAATCTAAATTCTATATGTTCAAAAAAATTATATAATTAAAGTAAAAAATTGTTTTTATATTTTATAAATGATGTATACCATTGTATAAATGATGTATACACACTTGCATATAAATGAGATATTAAATTTTATTTATTTATTAAAATTAGTTTTATTAATATTTTTATTAGTAGTTTAAAAATAAATAGGGTATATATAGAATTTTTATAAAATTTGAGCATTTAGGGAGTTACCATCTTTAAATAAGTTGTTTATGAAATTGTCACAAACAAATACATGCACATGACTTTTTTTTTTTTTTTTTTTTTTTTTTTTTTTTTTTTTTTTTACCGATATTCAAAATGATATAATCGATATTTAGGCTGTTATAACCATTTAAATACCGAGAGTCCCCATTTTTTGATATATCGGCTTGATATCGTTGGTTACCGACGATATTTAAAACATGGGAAAATATCTAGAGTATCCCTCGTGTTTAATCGAAATGCGAGATTTATCCCCTCTATTTCAGAAATATCATATATATCCCTTCAGTTTAATATAAATGACATATACCTCCCCTAAAAAAATGTTATATTACAAATATCACCATTTTCGTTTATTTTTTTACAAAAAAATAATTTGAACTCCTCAAAATACCCTTAATAGAATAAATATTTATTTACTATTTTATTAAAAAAAAAATCAAAATCTCTCTTTATAAAAAAAAATCTTAACTTTTTATAAAGAAATTTTTTAATTTAATTTTTTTGTATATAGAATAGAAGATTAAAAATTATTTCATTAAGGGTATTTAGGAGATTTCAAATTATTTTTTTGTAAAAAATAAACGAAAAATGGTGATATTTGTAATATAACATTTTTGTAGGGGATGTATATGTCATTTATATTAAACTGGAGGGATATGTCTGATATTTCTAAAAATGGAGGGGATAAATCTAGCATTTCGATTAAACACAAGAGATACTATTGATATTTTCCCAAAAAACATTGACCACAACCATTTGAATCAATGCGCATAGTTTGAGAATGTCACGGATTGGTTTGTTGTTCGTTTTCCCTATGGTTATATGTATGGTTGACTTGGCTTGTCCTTTTCTCTCCTAATTCTTCGCTGGTTCACTGCTAATAGTTTCTAGGCTATAGTGTGTGCGCTTGTGAAAATATGTCATGTGAGCTTCTCAGGGTTGTAGTTTTTAACTATACTAATAAAAAAATTGTTTGCTATGATTTAACTTTTTTGGTTTTATAGCGTAAGCGTAACTACTCAATGAGATAGTACGTGAAAGTCATTTTGGTTCTCAAATTAACATTTTGAACAAAACAATTATTATACTATTAATAATGTAGTATTTTAGTTATTTTCATAAGATATTTAACCAAGGTTTTTTTTTATATTTTAAAACGCTTTACTAATTGTAAATGTTTTGACAGAGAAAAAAATTATGTGCATAGATAATTAAATAAGAAAGTTTATTACAATATTAAATTATTGAAAAAAAATAATTAAAAAAAATAGTTTAAAAAAAAATTAATGCAGTTTGAATTTGTATTATGATGAACTGGTAATATATAACCTTAATAAATTATTGGAAAAATAATCATTAAAAAAATCTAATTAAATAATAATTTTGTAGACTTAGTGAGTTACTGGGTTTTGTATGTATATTGAAAATGCGTGAACAATGGTAAGAGATGATATTTCCTTTGGTAAGTGGGGAGAAGTGAAGAAATTATGAAATAGTCTCTGTGAAAAGGCGTGAACAACGTAAGAGAAGTGAAGCCAAACAATGGGTAGATATGAAAATAGTAGGATGGTAAAGATCAAATTATTGATTGAAGAAATTGGCTGTGAGGATTTATGACTGGAAGAAATAGTCTCTATGAAATTTTTTTTACCTTTTGTTTTCCTTTTGTTTGTGGGAATAAATCATGCAGTATGTTCATCAGGGATCAATTTGTGGTCTTAGATGTATACAAAATGTTAGAGCAAAGATTGCATGAAACGTTGTTCCTCTATCTCTATGTGTGTGTGTGTTATGGTAACACCGTTGGTGAATGAGTATTCCTTCTAATTTTTCTCTTATGGTAACAATGTTTCTAACTTGATTTGTTTTAAGTTTTATCTTCAATGTTGAAGTCTAAAGAAACCAAGGTAGATGAGGTCTCCTCAAAAAGTGTCCGAAGAAGCCCTAGGACGGCTTCGAAAAGGAAAATTATTTCGCCATCCAAGGGTTCCGACGATGACGACGCGTTCATGGTCGTACCACCAAAGATAAAAAATGTATAGAATAAAAACGAAGTGACTTATTTAGAGTAGTGTGAGGTGACACCGTGTTTTGTTTTGTGTTTGATATAGACTAAAAACAAGGCCGAGTCCTCGGGCGTTGCGGCGGCCTCGGAGAGTCCTACCACTTTTATTCCTCGAAAGCTGAGTGTCGCAAACCATTTGGATCCTGGTAACGGACTCATCCACTTCGTGACACATATGTCACGAAGTGGATGAGTCCGTGACACATCTGTCACAAACTCAAGCATAATGGTTTCACTAATAATGTCATTGACTCATATGTGTAGGAGTGGAGACGGTGTATACCGGAGGCCAACGTTGAAGGTTTTTCTTTTAACTTCCAAGGGGGATTGGAAAATTTCCTCGCTCTCTTACTCGGCTGCAACGCCAAAACTCAAGCTGGCTTCGCCCAATCATGTTTTTGGCAGTTTGTGGGGCAACCCAAAATAGTCCGGTCATCGGCGATTGTAAGCCACGTGGTATTGAGGACCGGGAGCTTCGAGGGAGAAACCACTGACGGGCTTCTAATTGAGATTAGAGGCCAAGTTCGAGAGTTTACGAAGAAAGACTTCTAGGAGATTACATTCCTCAAAGTCGTCGATGACTACGAGGAATTCAAGTACGAGGGGGTTGTTTCTGACTACGAGAACCTGGATTCTTTTGCTCTACCATCTACTTGTATTTTGCAAGAGAGGCATATGACTCATCATCAGTCCCATATAAGGACTCTATTGCACATTCTTTTGCCCTCCATGCTTTTATGTATGAAATATTGACTCTAACCTCTGTTCGCATGTAACTCTGGATCTCCTTTAGGGTACAACTATGTACAGTTGGATCAATAAATTTGTGTTTCACCCTCTCTCCAACCAACTCTGCAGTAGCTTGCGGTTGCCCTTTTTGTCTTTCCTCCACAGAACAAGTGTGCTTTGGATCATATCTTGAACCATAAACACGTACACACGGTCAAAAACATAAAAAATAAAATAAAATAAAATAAAATAAAATAAAATTTGCATCCATTTCGTGACAGATCTGTCACGAAGTGCATCCACTTCGTGATACTTGTGTCACGGATTGTATCTGATTCGGGAGCCGTAACCGAACACCCCCCATTATCTTGGCTCGATACCTTCTTTTTTCTTTGTGATCGAGTTGGCGGCTGTGGTGGAAGAGGAGGCTCTTGCTGGTGTTGAGTCTGTGGTGGAGCCTCTATCGACAAAATAACAAGTGGTGGAGACCCTCTGGGTTGGGGTGTCGCTTGGCTAAAAGTATTGATGTCATCCAACCCAACAGTATCATTGACAAAAGTCTCCGGACTTGGTAAGTCTCATTCACGTGACTCGGATATAGAACTCGGCATGTTTGGAATGATCCTGCTTCGATTGCAAGCGAATCCACTCTCGCTTGTGTTTGGTGTTAGAGTGGATCCAATCCTGAAATTGCCTCTTGATTAATCTCAAGTACAAGATTCAACTTCGTCCGGTTTGGTTCGTTCTTCCTCAAGTACAAATAACATCGCAAACTTTTGTTGTCATATATGGTTGGCCATACAAGCCCGTCAGCTTCATGTTTGACGTTGATTGAATGCGTTGCAGGGGTCACGTTCAACCGAGCATACAATGTTTGCATCAAACTTGGGTAATTCAAATTTGTAGGAAGTAAAAGCGTAAGAGTACCACCCTCTTGATATACGCCCGGTTTTACCCACTTCCCGCTATGCTTAGCATATAAACATATTTCCGCCATAGCTGTATACATTCAGTCATATTAGATATGAGTATTTAAAAACGGTTATTAACAACGAAAAACATCCAGTTCGTGACACTAGTGTCACGAACTAGATCCAGTTCATGACACTAGTGAAAAATCGGGAATTCAACAAAAAAACACAATTTTTGACAAACAAATCAAACCCAAACACAAATGGAACCTATTTCAACATGAATCAAAATAATTAAACATGTTCTTGTATGTTAAAGATAGGAAGAATTTACGAAAATATGTTTGAAGAAATTTTGGATCTAGGATTTGCAAGAAGAAGAAGCTTGGATCTTGAAGTTTTTATGAACAATTTGCAGAAAACAAACTTGACCTTGGATTGCAAAATGGTTTTGATGGGTTTAGCATTATTGCAAAATGGGTTTAAAATGAGTTTAAGAAACTTACCCTCGGTGAGCAAGAAGATTCCGGCGACCCAAGAAGCTTCACTCGGTCATTCTCCAGCTGAGCGCAAGAGGAAGAAGAAGGTGAAAAAACGTCAAAGAAGTTTGCAGAGGGGACAAGTGAAACGTAGATGTGTTTGAGAGGATAAAGAGTGTTGAGGGTAGTTGGGGAAAATTTAATTTCTCTCACCTACCAAAAGTACTAGTTTTGTCAATTTTTTTGTTTTGGGCTAAATTTGGTAAGTGACAGCAAGATGGTATTATTAGTGTCAATTCCCCCTTATTTTTTACTATGGTGACATGTGAATTCAACTTGACTCGTACGTATAGTTTTTTTTTTCTTTGCTCAACTAATCGCAATTTCTTTTATTTTATGGGCGATATTTTTTGGATCATGTCGTGTGTGCTTGTGAAGATGTTCTGCACAGTGAGGCCAAATATGTACAACATTTAGCTACAATCCATTACAGATTAAGCGGTATGCAAATCCCTAATTACGAAAAAAATACAAAATAAATAACACGTTGTACACAGCTTATATTTCATACAATATAAGCCGCAATAATTAAATTAACTAAAGAGTAAATTTTTGTTTAATTAATTAATTTATTGTGCACTTGATGGATTATTTTTATTTTTTAATAAAATGAAACGTTGACTACTTTTTAAAAAGAGAATGGATTATTGAGTTAATGATCTAATTGCAAAAAATATATATGTTTGGTATTCGTGGTAGGTTATGTCAAAGCAAGGTTTAAAATATCGATACTGATACCCATACCGAGGTTCTGATTTTACGGATATATCGAGTATCGACGGATATTCTATAACAATTTTAATACCGACCATCGATTATATCGGTGATATATCGATTAACGATGGATATATCGACAAAAATCCTATAAAAATAGATATTATGTATATATAATTCAATGATACATATAACAATTATATTTTAAATATATATTTATATCTATAAATATACGTAATGAATGAATATATAACATTTATTTGAATTTTGAACTATTTGATTTTAACTTGAAGTAATGGAATGCAAAAATAAAAAATAAAAAATCTTTGATGTTATTTACCTAACAAATAAAGTTCACCTTATTGTGAAATTAAAAAATTTAAAGAAATCACTCCATATAAATCTATGTGGTTCTATAAATTTTAATAAGAAAAAATGGGTCGCCATCCTCCCAAGAACATAAGTTTAAATTTTGGGTCTATTTAGAGCTATAAAAATAGGTATTTCGGGAATAAATATTCTGTTTTGGCTGTTATAGTAATTTTTTCTATAAAATTGGTATTTTGGGAATAAAACAATATTTAAGCTGTTATAGTAGTTTTTTTACCGAGCTTTTCATTTTTCCTTGATATCGTCGATATATCGGGATATATCGTCGGTATTTTGAACATTGTGTCAAAGTATTCATTGTAAATATAAAGACATGAAAAGACATGAAAAGCTAAATGAGGTAGTGTGTAAGTTTCATATCCAAGTGGTAGTATTAGCCCCTTAACTACTATTATTGAGAAATGACCCGATCTCGCGCATTCTTCGAAAGGATTTTTTTTTTACTTCGTTGAAAGAAAAGTCTATGCATGTAACTTTTTCCCTATAATATATATATTTACTGATAATGCGGTAAAGTGAAGAAGAAAACATAAGTATATACATAATACATGATTCATATATGAATTTATTTTGGAAACACGTGATTTGTCATATAACAATATAATTAAATCAAATTAAAATTCTACCCGCTATTATGCTAATTGTATTTAAATCCAAATTTGCTTAAGGGTATCCGAATTATTAAACAAGCTCTTCAAAGCGACAATACATAAAGCCTCAACATAAAAGTAATATTCGCTATAGTAGTGTAACTTTTTGGACCATAAAAGCTGTATAACCACTTTTGGCATGCTTTTGATATACGAGTACGACTACTAGTCAACAACCAACAGGATATTATAATATAATGTACATATATTTATATTTATATCATATCTGTATTTATATGTATATATTTGTCTCTATTAGAAGCTTCTACAAAGCCAACCCCAGGGCTGCTGTACTGTCCCTAAGTCCACCACCGTCGGCCTTCAGTCCGCTCTGTTTTTCATTTTATAATGGCAACGTGCTATTGTTTTATATTTACAATAAATTTTTTTGTTTTTATTTTGTTACTTTTATGGTGTTTGGCTTAAACAATACTTTGAAAGAGACATATATCAACTCTTGGATTTCATTTACAAGCAAGTCCATTTGATGTAAACATCAAACCATATTTCAAAATATGGTCCACTGCTTTAAAAACCTTTACCTTTATTTTTTATTTTTTTTTATTTTTTGTTATGTTGCTAAGTATTGTATTCGTAAGAATATGCACGCTTGTTTTCAAAATAATAATAATAATGATAAGAATATATGCACGCTTCTTCTTGAGTTTTACTAAATAAATAATCATCAACTCGCAATTGAAAACTAATTTTATTTATCCTCTATCACTGGTCCGTTTTCTTCTACTTTATAATTATACATATTAAATGTAATTGATTCATGATCTAAGATAAGTAAATAGTTAATTCATAATAACATGGTGTACTTTATGTCAAGAATATTTGCCTTTACTATGTAGTGAATCACATATATAGAAGTGTATTATATTAATAATACTAATAATTAAATGTTTTGTTAGATACTTAATTATATGTAGTAGTATTAGTTACAGCGATTAAAATGTTTTATTGACTATCCACATATATATTAATGAATATTTACCATTATTCAAAATACCGCTACTTAAGTTAATTCCTAGAAAAATTCCCACTTTATTCAGAATTAATTGAGTATTACTATCTATATAAGCTGATGTAATCAATAAATTGTTGACAGCGTATCAACTTTCAACACATTAATAGACAGCTACGTCACATATACGTATCATGAAGATTCAAGTTGCATATATTGTCGATGATAGTGTAAGTATTTATCCCTTGTTCTGTCACCATGGTCGAACTCGAAGCCATAACATGCAATAACCGTTGCTGTAATTAGTGATGAGAAAACCATACGATATTAAATGCATATATTGTAAATGACGCGACACGTATATGTGTATTACAAGCTGGCATGATATTCGGTTATCCTGGAAAACTGACATATAATGCATATGTATATATAAACAAATGAAAAATGAAATATATCGCGGGGTGAAGATAAAATATATGAATAGACAAGTCACAAACATGTGATGATTCAGATGCCCAAAAATGATCTCATCATCATCGCTTCAAACAACCATACAGTATTGTCGTGTGTGTGTTGAAATTAAGAGGACCACAAAAGCACAACAAAACTCCGTTCCAAAAACAATGAATACGTTCGACCGCTAAGGTAAGGCGTTTCAATCCCAAAACGATGACATTGTGTGTTTGTTTGTTCATATATATATATATATATATATATATATATATATATATATATATATATACGTGTACATACATACACACACCGTAACATCATTGATGTTGAACTATTTCCTCAAGTTTTTTTTTTCCTTGATGTATATACGTTTACGGTTTCACGATGTATATTCTGATCTTATCTTATTTTGGCTAGTTTTCTTCCTTCATTTTTAATTTCGTTTGGAACCTCACTTGAACTTATAACTTAATTAAGCTATTGATTTTGTGAGTTGGTACACCCCAAGAGTAAGATGCGTGTCGAGTAATTCAAATTTCTAGGCCGGATTGTCGTTAATTACAAAATGATCTAGTAAAAAAGAGAACGTAACTTATATACGGGTGATGTGTAATGAGAAGATAATGGAGATATATGTTTCTTGAGTCGGTATGTGATTCCGTTTAATGGTTGTTTTGTTTGTCTTTTATAGTGGTGAACTTTGGAGATTATGGTATACTCAGGCCCATATTTTGACGGTTAATTAGATATCGTCTACGTAACTCGTGTTAATTGGTGTTGCTTGTGTAACTACACGCTAGGTGGGTTCTTTTAGTGGGGTAATTGTCGAGTTTGTGTGTTTGGACAATTGCCAAAAAAAAAAATTGTGTATTATAGTTACATTTTCTTAGTTTGACTAGTTTATGAATTCCATGAAAAATAGGCTTTGGCTTGTGAAGTGAACTTCTCTTATTTTCGAAGTTATGCTCGAGAAGTTTAGCTTTTAAGGCTTTGATATTGCCTTCTCTTAAATATAAACGAAAATTTTCAGAAAATTATGGATAATATACAGTTAAGAAAGATGAAGAAAATAAGATATCCACTCTGTTTTCAAAATATAAAATAATTCAAACTAAATTAAATTCTCACTTCTCTATTTTTCATTATTTTTCTTCTTCTTTTAAATACTCTACAATCCATGAAGCCAACAAAAGCACGTTTTTTTAAAATAATTATTTAATTCTCTGGATACCAAATAGTGGCTTATAATCTAATCTTTAATTAATTAAAGACCCGTGTTGTTGAAGTATCTTTAGAGTTACCAAAATACGACCACGAATCAATGAATGCCTAAACAAGATCAACGTAGATCCGCACACAATTAAGTACGCATACATGGATAATGGGAAACTTTGGAACTCAAGACAAAAACAAATCGGAATCTTGTTCCGTTCCACTCCAAAAAAAACAATACTAAAATTTTGTTATGGTACTATTTTTAACGGAGCATAAATTTTAGATGATCGATTTTTATCCGTGAACGGTATCGAAATTGATTAGAACAGAGTGTTCCGTTTGGCCGGAATTTCCCAATATAAAGCTAAAATAGATCAAACCGAAATCCCTGCTTCCGTCCATTTTTTTTTTCTTCTTCGAAAAGCCAATCCATATATTCTTTCTTCCATTAAGTAAATAATTTCTACACATGACAAATTACAATTGGAGCAAGCATTGTTCTTCAAACAAACCAACCAACCATATAACTCTCCTTAGAACAAAAGAAGGCACAAAATCAAGCAACAAGAGAGGAAAAAGCAGACCCGGCCGAGAGACCTATCGGCCTCCATGACGTGGCGGCGAACCCTCGGGCTCGCGTTCCCGGCCAAGTTATACGAATTCGGATACGTATAAAGATTCGTTATTGAGTCCCCGAAAACCCTCGCATACACCGCCTCTCCGTAAAGCCCCATCGTCGTCGTCGTCTCCAACAAGCTCGCCGGAATCCCCCCGGGGCCCGCCCTCCGCGGACTCCCGCGGTACGGACTCCCCGGGCTGGCCCGCGGAGAATCGAGGCCGCAGAAGTTGGGCCTCCGCGGGACCACGATGCCCAGGCCCGCCTTGCTGGCGGGCCTGGCGGGCTTGGCGGCGGCGGGGCCCGAGGGCGCGGTGTTGCCTCGGCCGTAGAGCGGGACCAGAGAGGCTTCGGTGACCTCGGATTTGCAGACCGGGCAGCTCGGCTCGCTCGGCTTATTGTTCTCGGCGGACTTGAATCGGATCCACTTGTAAATGCAGGGCCAGCAAAATAAGTGGCCGCAGAGCGTGACCACCGGATCGTGGACCGTCTCGAGGCATATGTTGCAATCGAAACAACCCGTCCCGTGTTCGGATTCGGATTCGGATTTGGATTTGGCTGCCAATAGTTGCTCCAATGCCATGTTGTGTCCAATCTGTAATAAGATAAAGAATTTTTTTAGCTTCTAGAAGAGAGAGTGTGGCTTGGACTTTGGATGGACTTGTTTGTGATTAATTTTTTTTTTTTTTTTTTAGTCATTTTCATCTGGAAGACATTCTAATGAAAATTCGTCTTCGTCAGTATTAATATTTTGGGCCCACGATTATCAAGGAACAAGTGAACAACTCAGATCCACACACACGGAGAGAAAAAAAATTAAAAGAAACTTGATAAACTAAACTTGTGGAAAATTGTTTGGTCATTATTTGTGTAGATGAACAAGGAAAACAAGCACTGCTCTACAAAATCTGATTCTATGTTGATCACTCACAGCTCAACTAACAATTTGCTTGGTTTTAAATGGAAAGGTGGTTTTAGGCCTAACCTAGAATATTATATTATATATAGCTCATCAATAATCACACCGACTTTTTTTTTTAAGCACGCAATTTTATTTTTTATCTTGAATTCTTGACAAATGATTTAATTATTTCATTAATTGCTTCACAGAGTATGAAGCCCTATAAGCTAAAGTCAGAAACCTAAAACACAATACTCAATTACTGTGACGTCCATTACCATGAATACACTGCCCAAAGATCTAGAAACCAAATAGAAGAAGGCTTTAAACGGGAATATCAAGAAGAGAAGAAACAGAACAAACAATCAATTTTTTTTTTTTTTTTTTTTTTTTTTGTATATATAAAAAGCTCTATTAAGTCTAAAATCCGTGGCATAGAGATTCTAACAAACGGTTAGCTTTATTCCACAAAAAAAGCCCATTTCTTCGTCACACAAGCAAACAAAAGCATTCTGAACATATATGATCTCGTCTTCCTTTTTAGAAAAGGGGAAAGAAAAATTAAAGAACATAAACGAGAATAGAAAGAGAAAAAAAAAAAAAAAAGGAGAGGAATAAAGCAACTCTGAGACTAGACAGACACTAAGACACAGAAGATCGGAAACCAAGTCTATCGAATCGATCGATCACCGAAATCGATTCTTTGAACTAAGACTCGCACACATAAACACACGTTTACGTTCTCAGTTTTCATTTGAGGTTCACGTATAGAGAGAGAGAGAGAGAGAGAGAGAGAGAGACAAAGACAGTGATTGCGTACCGAGAGCTGAGAAATGAAGGTTTAACAGGCTCTGCAGAGCTGTGAGCGCAGTGGAGAAGAAGTGAATATAAGAAGCTTTAGAAACAGAGCTTTACCGGCGGATGAGAGAGAGAGGGAGAGATAGAGAGAGAGAGAGATATTGCCTTTAACGTTACGGTGTATTTATAAGGGATAAAAAAAAATTGTGACTAAATTTTTATTTATTTATTATTATCGTTGGTTTTGTAAATTTTGGATCAATGATTTTGGAGTTTACATTATATTTAATGCCTCCGTAAAAATCTAAATTGTATTTCTCAAAACAGGTAACAAGTAGTCAATTGTTTAGACATGCCTATTACATGTCAGCTATTTATTACATATTAATAAGCCTGTCAAAAGCTTTTTATTATCTTACCCTTGACAATAACGTCACGTGGCTTTATAAGAGATGATATGATCAGAAAATTAAATAGACGTCCGTGTCCGAATTTAATTGAAAAATTAAGATAAAATATTCATATATTTTTTGTTTTTTTGAGCAAAAATATCTTTAAATAGGAATTTGACACTGACAAATTACAAAATTAGGTTTATGTTTCAAAGGTGTCAAAATTAAAATTATGTTTTTAGACGATAATAGCCGTGAATACAAAAATAATAATAAGTATAACACGCTACCTACAAATACAATACATCATAGGTGGACTGAACATTCACTCAAAATTTATGTTTTGATTGAACAAAATTTTAGCCTTTAAGGGGCCATAACCTTCCGTCCTGAATAGTGTTGTAATTACGGCGGAACGGAACATAATATTTTATTCCGGTTAATTCAGGCACTATTCATATACTAAAATAATTCGAAACCTAAAATATAGTATTGTTTAAAAAAAAAATCAGTAAACATTACTAGAATGGTATTTGTAATGAATGGTATTTGAATTTGTTGTTCCGTGAACATTATCATAACACAATTTTGGTGACGTGAATACTGACGGAGTGGAACAAATTTCTGATTTTATTCTGTGTGATAGCCCAACTACACAACATATCTATATTATATATATTCAAATGACCATTGTCTATGCCATGATTGATGAAAACTATTTCAATGAAAAGTTAATAATATTGGATATAATTTAATCTCTTGAATAAGTTAGAGTAAAATATTATCTCTAGCTCTTTTTCTAAACATTTCATATGTTAGTAACTTGGGAGATCTCGGAAATTAAATGCATCTTGATATTTAATCATTAGAATATATTATTTCTCTTTTAACTCTGAATTTTCAGGATAAAATGCTCGATTGAAACATATTGCTTGAAACTTTGAAAGAAAGATAATCTTCTTCAAATGATATTGCCCAAGTTTCAATCAATCAAATAACCAATTGATGATTTTTTTTTTTTTTTTTTTTTGGGAATCGGTTAATTAAGAGAGTTAAATATCTTATGAGAATATTTTTGAATTCTCCCCTTCTACACCAGACTTTGGCCACGCCATTTGAGCCAAGTCGCGATGTTGTTCTCCTATGGTTAACCTCGATCCTATCCTTTGGGTCAGGTCTTGATGGTGTCCAATTAACCTCGGCTTCATCATTTGGGCTAAGTCTGGACGCAATGCTTCTCGTTTAAGCCTTATGACTCCTCTATAGATAAAGACTCTCCCCAAAGATCAACGGTTATGATTTCTCATTCTCACGACTTTGTCTCTCCTAAAGAGGAACGGAAATGCTTTTCAACACGGGTCACGATGTTGAACGATCCACTCACAACGTGACACGTGGCACTGAACATCCACGTGTCACGTTGTGAGTGGATCGTTCAACATCGTGACCCGTGGTGAATAGCATTGCTCAAAGAGGAAATAGTTACGAATTGAGCTCTCAATCATCTTTAAGCTCATGTGAAATCGGTAAAGTTCGGTCCTAAATCGAATCAGATACACTTTAAATTGATCTTAAACAAAGATTAATCTTTCTCTCTCTCTCTCTAAAAAAAAGAAGCTGCAATTCATATGGTGACAGACACTTCATATTTGTGGGTCATTTCTTTCGGTATACTTTTAATTTTTAAATTAGCGTATAAACGTTCAGGAAGTTCTTTCCATGCATGCAAATTAAATAAAAATGAAAAATCATATACCACTAGAATATTATTCTTTGCTTAAAGCTTAATTTGCTATTCAGTTTGGTCAAAAAATTAGGCGCCTAACTACACACTCCCAAAAGAAGGCAAAACATCAATCAACAAGAAGCCGACCACTCACTACTCAAAAGAAGCTTCTAAATATGCAATTTAATCAAACAAGCACTTGAGTAAGTTATGCTTTCCAATTAGTTTTTTGGTTCATAGTTATGGTGGTTTGATTATTCGTCGCGTCTCTTCCTTGTCCAATAAGAAATTGTCACGTTAAGCGGTTGAGGATAACTCGTGCACATCCACCATGGTCGCGCACATATTATTGTCGTTTTTACATTTTTCTTCTGTGGGTATATTTTGAGTTTTAACATCTAGAATCGCTAGGCCAGGGAAACAAAAACAGTCATATTTTCATACCTATACTATATATATCCGTTTTATAAGTGCTTTTATGACCTGGAAAATGAGGTTTGATTTTCAGAGATAACGAAGGGATAATTAGCACATCTATATATTTTACATATTCATGTGATTGTTGAATAAGTTTGAACGAATAAAACGAACGGTAATGATTATTCTTCCACTACTAGTTAGTTGTATGGCATTCTCAATATGGGAACCGAATCATCAAAAGTTATAGAACAAATTATAAGTTATGTTACATGCATATATCTTGCATCCATATTTTTTGATGAAAAATAATTAATTTAAATGTTTGATATTATTAAATAATCAATATTTAGTAAATATTAAATAAATAGTCATTTTCAGACATAAATCTTAAATAAACAGTTAACGTTTGGTATATAAATGTAGTTATTTATTTAAAATTTACGTCTGAAAATGATTATTTATCTAATATTTATCAAACGTTGATTATTTAGTAATGTCAAACGTTTAAATTGACTATTTTCTTAACTCTATTTTATTTTATGCATATTATTTTACTCGTAGTGGATAAACATAAATTCTTTGTCATGATTACTTCAACTTTTCTATCTACAATATTCATTAAAATAATAATGTATTCGATAGTTAAAATTATTTCCACAAATCATGTTTTGTAGAATTCCTTTGTTCTGGGGTAATGTCGTAATTTTTAAAGACGTGTTGTGTATGGTATAATTTTTTTTCCCCAAAACCTCTTGATAGCTAAACGACATACTTCATTTCAATTGCCTTCCCCATATTGAAAGAGTTGTATTATTCACGGCTCAATCACCTGTATTTTATAACCTTCTATTATTATGTGCTATCAAATCACATATTTAAAGATGACTTAGAAAGACTAGATAGAATCTGACCATACGTCTTTATTTTTTAAAATCCACAAACATAAAAAGAACCATTATCCTAGACGACATTTTTTTTATTATCATACTCTACCCACTCACCTTCACGATTAAGCCAGTTTTACAAATTAATATTTTCACCATTTTTTTTAATCTGAGAGTCCATTGTGGAGATTCTAAATTCAATTATAAATTGAAGCGTACTCTATCCCTAGTGGAACCACTAACCCATTTCCACTGTTTCTGTGTGGATTATTCAATTTTGGGTTTTATTCTACGAGAATTTCTTCGCACTTCCAACGGAAGACCAATTCAACTCCAACTTATATTATTTCCAGCAAAACAACTCCAACTTATATTAGTTGTTGAAGATTATAGCATTATATATGATTGATACATTATTTTAGCGTTAATAATGAATTGGAGATGTCTTGTAATGATAGTTGACTGAACCATCACTAAGAAGGAGGTGGTTCTTGTATATTCACAAATTCTAACCAAAAGTCCTAATGATAAGACGGCTAGTCCATTTTCAAAAAATAAATTGGGAAAATATAAGAGTATTCTTCGTGTTCAATCGAAATACGAGATTTATCCCTAATATTTTTAGAAATATCAGACATATCCCTTCAGCTTAACTTAAATGACATATACCTCTCCTAAAAGAATGTTATATTACAAATATCAACATTTTCGTTTATTTTGTATAAAAAAAATAATTTGAACTCCCAAAATACTTTTAATAGAATAACTATTTATTTACTATTTTATTAAAAAAAAAATCAAAATCTCTCTTTATAAAAAAAATCCTTAACTTTTTATAAAGAAATTTTTTAATTTTTGTATATAGAATAGAAAATAAAAAAACTATTTCATTAAGGATATTTTTTGTTAAAAATAAACGAAAAATGTGATATTTGTAATATAACATTTTTTAGGAGATGTATATATCATTTATAATAAACTGAAGGGATATGTATGATATTTCTAAAAATAGAGGGGATAAATCTCGCATTTCGATTAAACACGAGGGATAATCTTGATATTTTTCCAAATAAAAATAAAAACCTTTGAAAATGCAAAATATGAAGATGGACGACCTTAAACACATCAGGAATTCAGGATCATATATTTAAAAATCGACTCGTAAATATAAACATATCACCGTATACCAAAATTGGGGAAAATATATTTTGTCTTTCCATCTTTTTCATCCACTAAATGAAGATTTTGAAATCAATAAACTGGTGCATAAATATTACAAACAATTTGTTGTCGGATTTGTAACTCAAGTCATAATGTTGAAAGACATCGATACAAGTGATAAAAACAACCACATTTTAGAGACAATTTTCAGCTGTGGAAAATAATTCATAGTTTTTTGGCTAAGTCTTGGCTTGATTTTTGGACCAAGCCAATTTTTATTTTTATTTTTATTTTTATTTTTTATTATTAAGTCTTGGCTTGATGTTCTACAAAAATTATGAATTGATTTTTTTTTTCCTATATGGAATTTGGGCTTATTTTGGTTTTTTTTTTTTTCTTCGTGATAATATCTTTTGATAGTTGTACTTCGTCACAAGAATGACTTATTTAAACTGCGTAAATAGCGATTTTAGCTGTATATAGGAATTTTTCTTGATGTTTGCATTTTTTTAAATTTGTGTACTGTTTTGGGTCCTATTTAAGTATGCATTGTTTACAATTTTATTTATAAAAAAATAATTGTTTAATACGTATATAAAAAAATAATAAAAAGAGATTCTCATGGATAATCTAAAATAACACTAAGATTATCTCATTTTAACGTAATTTCAATATTTAGATAATCACAATCTTAGGAATTTTTTTTAACTAGTCAAACCAAATAATGTAATCCTCAAGATTCTCAAGAATGTGACTAAGATTACACTCAACGATACACACCCATTGAATTATAGTATTGCGACTTATACATATATATATATATATATATATATATATATATACACACACACACACTGATAAACCTCCCCTAATTATAATAGTTAATATATATGTACATATATAAGGCTAATATTTGAAATCTAAACCTTTGAAATCTCTCTTTTCTGTTCACAGAATCGCTTCTTTGCACGTTGTGATTATATGGGATTATGTCCCATTTATGGTTTTTTCTTCTTCTTCTCAGTATTAGTTGCAGTGCCTAACTGAATTAGTTGTACAAAAAAGCTTACCCGTATATGGTATAATAAGGAGTATTTACACGACTAATTCCAACAGCCAAATAAAAAGGTTACGGTAATACTAAAAATCCTTGGGTTTTCCATAAAATTATTTTCCCACAATGAGAACCATAAGATATTTTAATACACACCAAAATGATTAAAAGCACAACATCTTGGAGTTCAATGTCTTTTTATGACTGACAATGTCTCTAAAGAAGGCGAAACCCAATCCAAAATCTGCTTAAACTCGGTGTCATTCGATGGACTTAACTTGGTTCTTATTTTCATGTGCTTGAGTTTTGGCAACGGAGACTCCGATTTCGTTCTCAGTTCCAGGGGAAAGCTAAGAACCTGCACACGATTTTCGTTAAATTAAAAAAAAAAAAAAAAAAAATACATGTGGCAGTCAAAATTTAAAAGTAATATTTGATTACCTTCTTCGAGTGACAGTCAAGGGTGAGACTATTGGAGCAATTAAGGCTCGTTAGAAACTTCAGCAGAACGGAATACCAATCATCGACGTCGTTTTTGCTCTTGTAGAGTCTTATATTCGCTTCCGACAAGTTCTTAGGGTTCACCGAGAAACCCGGCTGCAATTTCCCTCGGAAACAAAAGTAGACGAGGCTCGGAGAATCCACCTTCGCCGAAGCCTTGCAGCCATCTCCGTTGCCATGGAAAGTGAAATTCGTCAGCTTCGGGCCGCGGATATTCACGTGCTTCAATCCGGTGCAGCCGAGCAAAGTCAAGCTCTCGAGCCAAGGCAGCGAGAAGATCAGGTCCTCCAACCAGAGATCGTCGAAACCCGACGATATGAACACCAAACTCCTCACCGAAGCGCTCAGCGAGAGGCTCGAGTCGGCGACCAGGCCGTCGCAGACGAAAGACTCGAGGTTCGGAGCGTCGATCGCGAACCTCTCGCCGTCGACCGAGTGGCCGATCTCGAGGCACTTGAGTCTAGAGCTCGAGATCTTCGGCTCCTTCAGTCCGGTGCACGTGTGGACGCACAGTTTCTCGAGAGCGACGCAGTTCGCGAGGAGGTTCCGGAGATCCCGATCGTCCAGCGCGACGAGCTTCAGAGAGAGAGACGAGAGGGCTCGGAGGCTCGCGGAATCGAGGCCCTTGGCGTCGAAGCCGAACAAGCGGACTCGGGTCAGGGTCGTCGCGTTCTCGAGCAGGCTCGGAGGCAGACGGTAGTACTTTTTGTGGCGAGGCTTCACGTGGAGGTCGAGCTCGTTGAGCTTCGCTTTGGAGATCAGCCTCAGCCACTTCTCGACGGTGTTCCAGCGCCAGGTGTTTTCCAGCTCGAGCCTGAAGCTCACGATCGGGTTCGTGGTGGTGCCCATAATGTCGTTCCTGAGATATATTTTATTGTATTGATTGAAATAGGAATAAAAGAAATACAACGGGATATCAGACTTTCGAGAGATCCGTGCTCTCTCCAATCGGAATTGCTTCCTAACAAAATACGTTCAGACTGTTTTTTGCCGTCCTATTTCTCGACGATTTCTTGTTATTTGTAGGCAAACTAAATTCTAAATATTCTATAATAACCCCTAACTTAACTACTAATTATCCTAATACCCCTAATATTGCGACCAAGTGAATCAAACCGGAGACTTACAAGGTCTCAGATCGGTCAATTTTAATCGTTTGTTTAGACTCAAATCAACTTTGGACTTAATTTTAACCGATTTTTTCATGGTTCCGTCCAGGGGAATCGAACCGGAGACTTACAAGGTCCCAGATCGATCAATTTTAACCGACTTTTTTCATGGTTAACCGTTATTGCGTCCAAGGGAATCGAACCAGAGACTTACAAGGTCCAAGATGGTCAATTTCAACCGTTTGTTTTGATTAAAATAAACTAAGCACTTAATTTTAACAAATTTTTTCATGGTTAACCATGGGATACTACCAACCACCGGAACTAACGGGTAATTAGTTAACCGTTAACCAGTTTTGAACGGTTCACGATTTAACCACCGATCGACTAAAAAAGTTAAAGGTTTAACCGGTTAACCGTTTTGTCCACTTATTTACCTGCGAAGCGCCATGCACTTCCTGACGTTTCTGCAGAAGTCTTTGAGCAAAACGAAGCCCGAGTCGGAGAAGAAGAGACCCGGGAGCTTGAACCAGACTCGGCGCCAGCGCTTCGAGAGAACGCTCACACGCATCGCTTCAGTTGTCGGAACTCGGCATAGAATCTGATGGAGAATCGTGTCAGGCAAATCCAGTAAGCAATCTGATTTTTCCGGCGGTGCAGCATTGGCCTTCTTTCTCTTCCTCCTACGCTGAGAATCGGGTTTCTTTGGAGCCATCTTTATTCTGATATAAATTCAATTCGATTACTTACTGTACAAAGTTGATGGCAAATAACAAAAAAAAAAAAAAAAAAAAACTACTGCAACGCATTGGGTTTTATTGTGAACGATGGTACATATAAGAAAAATCGACAAAGAGTGTAGGTTTTTGTGCACACTGATTAGTAGTATATTCTTCTCTTCTGCAAGATTTCTCAAATGCATTTATCAAAAGGCATAATCTAAATAACAAATAAATAAAAATTATACTAGCATCAGAGAATGCAGAGAAAATTACCTGTAATTTGATATGGAGATTCGGAAACACCGTGCGGTGATATCAATTGCCTGTCAACGCGTAGAAAAGGTATTATGGAGTCGTTTGAAAAGGGAAAGGAGAAGAAGAACAAGAACAAGAACAAGAACGAGAGCACATAAAACGATTATTATGGAGTCGTTTGAAAAGGGAAAGGAGAAGAAGAACAAGAACGAGAGCAATAAAAACGTAACAATTTTCCGAAAGAATAAAGAAGCAAACAGACCTTTTGACGGCGATGACTGTTCACTTCGTGTTTTTCTCGGTACAATACAATCACGGAAATATAAGATGTAATGGTAAATTACGCGAATAGGTGATTTGAAGGGTTTTTTTTTTTTTTTTTTTGAGGTAAGGTGATTTAAAGGGATTATTCTCTAACTACATTCATTTACAAAGATTTCGCAAATACCTTTTATTATTTTTTAAAATTTCATATGCTTTTGGTGTTATTTTAAATGAAATGATAATATTCAGTACATTTGGTTTTGGGTTGGCATGGTCAATTCAAAATTCAAATAGTGGAAATTGCATCTAATAGCTGGTTTTCTTTTGCAATTTATCACGAAAGCAACATGTTTGAAGTTTTTAGCAAGAAAATAATTATTTTAAAGTTGTAGACAGTCATTTTTTCTTGGGAAAATGACACATATATACCTTGTGTTTTAGTGAAATGTCGAGTTTAACTTTTGGTTTTAAAAAATGTCGAGATCATACCATATGTTTAACTAAAATGACGAAATTATACCCTGAAATAGACAATAGTGCCACAAATCTTCTTTTTATTGACTTTGCATTGACGTTAACTATAATATTTATATATAAACACCAATTATCTTTATTCATTCACGTTATATATGTAATTTATTTAAAAACAAAAAAATAAACAACAGTCTCTTAATCGTGAAGAACGTAAAAAGAGGCAAAATGGTAAAAATCGACAGTTGATAGTCATCAAAATTACAGATTTGAATAGAGAACCCATGATTCAGAGTTGCAATTCGAACATAGAATGAAGTCATCTCTTGGGAGATATGAATTTTATTATTTAATTTCAATTTAAGGCTATTTTTATTTCAAAATTGGAAATTTGAAAGTTAGGATACTGTTTTGGATTTGATTCTGTTTTTCTCATATAAGAGTTAATATCAATGAAAGGGAAATTTGTGACACTATTATCCATTTCGGGGTATAATTTCGTCATTTTAGTTAAACAGAAGGTATGATCTCGACATTTTTGAAAACCAAAGGTTAAAGTCGACATTTCACTAAAACACATGGTATAAATGTGTTATTTTCCATTTTTTTTATCATTGTTTTGGCTTTTGGGCTTTATCTAACATTATTTACTTCTACCGTTTCATTTATAAGAAAAATACGTTTGAAAAATATTATTTTTGCCAAAAAAAAAAAAGTTATATTGAAAATATTAACACTTAAAAACAGTTATTTTTATTTTTTTCATTTGGATTTCATGGTTCTGTCTAGATATTTTTAATTTGATTTCTGTATATTTGCATCAGATTTTACCCTTGAGTATGAGATTATACTTAGATTTGCAGGTACATAATGTGTCGGGCTATAATTATTTGTGTGCTATATTAGATTAACTAGGAATTTTGGGGAAAAAAAGTATGGATAATTATGTGAATTGTGTTTTGTGACAAACTTGCTATATAAAAGATAGTTTTTCGTCACAAATGTCAGAAAATACAGCATATAATAACAAACTTATCACAAAACACCGAATTATACGACAATTATGTAATTCAATATAGGATTCTTCGACAAGTTTGTCAATTAAATTATGTCTTTTATCATGTGTGTATAGTACTTGGAATGATTTTTGTTGAAATGGTTTGTAGGGGTGGACAAGACATATTTTCGAAGAGTCGATTCCAAGTAATAACTTCAATTTCTTCGCGCTTCAGATAAATTTGAAGAAATCTCCGATATGTCCCTATAGAGAAGAGCTTGTTCAATCATTCTCGTTTTGGCCATTTCTTGGGAATGTCCAAGATCAACAATTCGTTAATACATTATTAACCATCTCATCGTGAAGATTCCGAGCATGGCATTTACAAAGCTATCCAGAAGTCTTAAGGCAAAGCTCTGGAACGAAGACTTGGAAGAAATCAAATATCAACCTGCCTGGCTTTTTGTTGCCACTTAAGAAAATTCCGATTCAATGGTCACGTCATCAAAATGGTAATCAATGTAAATCGTTAAGAAATTGTATAGGTAAGCAAATTATTTATCATGCAAGAATTGAATTCTTGATTAATCATCCTTAGCACAAGGTATCAGACATTGATATTTTTGCACTACGAATTATACAACGATTCAGCTCTAACAAACATTGATACCAGACCATAGTACACTCATCAAACCAGCTCTCAGTAGCTACTCATAGACTAAACTCTTTTTGGTTCACTAATGCACAAATTTCTGATTTCATTATTGATGTTTCAAAGAGAATGAGGCATTTTCAAAAAGGCTTTTATTTTCTTTTTTTTTAAAAGAAGGATATCAAGTTATAGCATCATGCTCTATATGATTTCATGTGTTCCATCAGGAAAAAAATACACTGCAATACAGCTTCAAAACATCAGGTCAAAGCCATTCAATCTCAGAAGTTCCTTCTCTCATCAAAACCAATTGATATTCTTAGAGAGCTGAAATACCCCTAATGCCAGCAATTAACAAAAAAAGTACCAAAGTTAAACTGAGTTCTCTTTGCTTGTCATCCAAGACATCGATTCCATCAAGTCCCTCCTTCGTTTCGATGGTTTCTGAACTACCACCTTTAAATCCTTGACATTGCTCAAGGGGATCTTGCAATATCTTCGCAATTCTTTTGGAAATATGAGAGCCTATATGTATATGTATATGTATATTTTGTATCAGAAATCAAATGATCATAACAGAAGAAATTCAATTAATTACTGATTTTTTTTTTTTTTTTTTATAATAGTACCTCCTCGGTTTCCACGTGCAGGCTCAAACTCGTCGACGAGTCGAGCTGTGGAAGGAGCCAAATCAGCCTCGAGAACCACACCCAATCGTACCCGGCGTAGACCGCGTGAAACTCGGCGATGGCTTGCGAAATACACCGAGCCCGGAGCGAAAAGTTGACCATCGGAGACCCACTGAAGCGAAAGTAGGCCAAACCGGGAGCGTCGACAACGATGTTCATCCAGAGGCGAACGGCCGAGATATTCAAGCTCTTCAAGCGCTGGCTACGAATCTCGAACTCCTTCGAATCGCAGCCGCGCAGAGTCAGGTGCTCGAGGGCCGGGAGCCTCGAGATCATCTCGACCAACTGCTTCGAGGTCAACGCCACGCGGGACAGAGAGAGCGTCCCGAGCTTTTCGAGCGTCGTCTCGAAAACCAGACCCGACGAGCCGCGGAACACGAAAGACTCGAGATTCTCGGCCGCGACGCGAAATCTCCGAGCCGGGGTCGAGTCGATCTCGAGGGACTTCAGGCTCGGGCTCGAGAATATCAAATCGGACGAGCCAACGCACCGCGACAGAGCCAACTTCTCGAGAAACGGAGACCCCGACAACAGGCCGTGAACGACTTGATCGTTCAGCCCCACTTCGACCAAGGTCAAAGACCTGAGATTCGGGAAGCCGATCGGCGTCGAAAGCCCCGTTAAGTCAGCGTTGACGAGCATCAGGCTCGTCAGCGATTTCACCGGCAACTTCTTCTCGGTTATACGGTTATAAACTTGCGCGGAAGGTTCGGACGGGTTTTGGCGGGGATGATAAAACTCGAGTTCGACGTCGCCGATCTTGCTCTCGCCGAGCATCTTGAGCCAGACGTCGAGAACCTTCCACGTTGGCCGTATCGCGAGCCTGAATCGGCGGACCGGGTTTCCGATCCGGGAAATGATGTCGATTTTTCGGGCCCTCATGGAGTGAGTGACGAGGGTACAGAACTTCTTGAGCGAGCAATGCTCGTCGTAGTCCAGAGATGGCAGAGATCGCCATGTTCGTCGCCACTGCTTCGAGAGGAGGCTCGTTCGCACCGCGTCCAGGGTCGGGACCAGAGACAGGATTCGGTGGAGAAGATCCTCCGGGAGATTCGACAGCCTGTCCTCGTCCTCCAATAATTCCACAATCCGCAGAGCAGTTCGAGGTCTCTTTGACGATGGTGATGATGATGAAGACATTGTAGATAGAGGCTTGTAAAAAAGGAAAAAAAAAATGAAAATTGTTATTTACGGAAAGATTTTGGGGGAAAATAAGCTCAAGATTGGGTACCTGAAAGCGAGGTTCTTGAATGAGGATGAATCTTGGGGAGAAACTCGAGCTATATGTGATAGAGATTAGAAATCTAGAAACCATAGATTCATGATTAAAAAAAAACACTATACAAAGACAATCATGAGATAAATCGGAAATAACGGCTTGGTTTCTAACGAGAGTGAATGAAATGCGAAGAAAACTGTTAGAGCTAAGTTGATTGAATTTAGTGAATTGAAATGGTGTGTGTGTGTGTGTGTGTGTGTGTTCGATCAACGTCCATGTTCAGAGGAAGACGACGAATGCGAAGAAATTAGGACATGAATCGTAGAACTAGCATTACCTTCGAAAATCCTCGGCGACTTCAGATTTTCCTTTAAAAAAACACTGATTTTTCCTTGTTTTAATTTTCCCGCACTTTTTTGTGACTTGTTGTTGGTGATCTTGGACGGACTCGATCACTATAAAAAGAAAGCTTGAAGTGGTCCAACGATGGTCGCGAGACCTAAGAATAGTCGACTAGTCTTCTCGTACTTCAAAACGTACCCAATGTGGCTACAAATAAACAATACCCTAAAAATATTACTCAAAATTAAGATCTCCAACGCACGATGGTTTTGTTGAGGTGGACCATTTTTTTTAGCATTGTGTCGTTGCCCAGAGAATTGTGAAGGATCGGTGACAACATAAAGACTAATTTCTAAAACTCTAAATGCTGCTGATTTTATTACTAAAAAAATATTTAGTATTGGTTTACTATAAATTACTTTTCATGTTTTTTTCATTATGCAATTTTTTTATTCAAGTATATAATACTTATTTTTTTAAATTTAACTATTTAATGATTTTATCATGTCTTCCAATTATATAAGCTTACCAATGCAAGGTTACATTTATTCATTATATTGTGGTTAATATTATTTGCAAAGTTCTCATTATATTGTGGTTAACTATAAGAAATGAAGTAGATCTTTTGTGCTAATTATTCCTGTAACAGGGAGGGTAATAGAACTACCAGGAAAAAAAAAAAAAAAAAAGAGCAACAGTTTTGCATCATCCACTGCCAGATCACAAAAGAAAACATAGAGACTGAGAGCTGGGAACCGATTTCATGGACAACACTTTTAGATTAAAAAAAATGGAATATGATATCCAACAGTTACACATCCGAAATCTTTTCCGAGCATTTCTCACATTTATCAATTCGTATCTTTCCCGCTCATATCTTGAGGACTCTCACTCTCGAACTCCATAGCATCAAGGGCTCCCGAATCTTTGTCACCGTTCACGAGATCCACCAACACAGTATAATTACCAGGGGACAAAGCACCGCGTTCCTTGAGCGAAACCAAAAACTCGTGCGCCGATTCTCTGTTTCCGAGCCCTTTCAAGTACTCGATACACCCAGCCGCGGTGGAGCGTCTGAGTTTCCTCATCCGCCCATTGGCCGAAACAGCTCTTTTCATGCAATCCACGGCCATTTCGACCCGACCGTCATCGAAACAAAGGCCCGCGAGACGCTGCCAAACGCCGGCCTCGTTCTCGGACGTTCCGCTCGAAACCCGTTCGACGCACGAGAGAGCCGTTTCGAACATACCCTCTTTGCAATAAGCGCCGATCATAAAGTTGACGACTCTGCTGTCGAACTGCGTTCTCCCGGATTCCCACTCCCGAAAGATCTTCTCCGCGGCGTCGATGTCGTTCAGCTTCACCAGCGAGCTCAACAAGCCGAGATACGCGGAGTTGAACATCTTTCCCGTTTCTTTGTATCGGTTCCAGATACGGAACACTTCGTCTTTGTTCCCCGTCGAAGCGTACATCGTCATGAGGTGCTCGAGGTCGATCCTCCTTCCGGTGGCGTTGACCAGCGGCTCCGATTTTCCGAGCGCGGTCAACGCCTTTTCGACGAGGCCGGCTTTCAAGTACCCTTTCGCGGCGGTGAGATAAGCGTGAACATCCATGGGAACTTCGGGGTCGTTTTCTCTTTCCATCAGAAGCTTTTCGATTCCCTCGACGTCGGAAGCGGCCGCGAGAGCGTTCAGCCGAATCGAGTAGGTGAAATCGTCGCTTTTGATGCCATTGTTTTCCATTTCTCGGACCAGCGGTTCGATTTTCTCGTGTTTCCCCATCCGAGAATAGAGGGTAAGCATGACGTTATAAGGGATCGCCATTTTGAGAAAACCCGAGTCCCTCATCTTTTGAAATAGGGCTTCTGCTTTATCCAAGGACCTAACTTCGGCGTACGAATTCAAGAGAGCGCCGTGGATCTTGTCAGTTCTTGAAGAGGATGATAGGCTTTCGAAAAACTTCTCTGCTTGGCTGATTCCGTTGACCTTTCCGATCATATCGAGCCAAAGTGCCATGTCTCCGGAAGAAAGTTCGAAGTTCGTTTTGTCACTCATCCATTCTATTGTCTGCAAAACATCCCAAAGGTACATAACTTCAGCTGACAAGTTCATAGAAATTTACCGCGTAAAAACATAGCACCCCTAACCCCAGCTTGATCTAGACTTATAGTGCTTTCGATATAAAGGATTGTGCAACAATTTCTATCATCGATGAGTAAAAACATAGTAGCCCTAACCCCAACTTGATCTAGACTTATAGTGCTTTCGATATAAAGGATTGTGCAACAATTTCTATGATCGATGAGTAAAAACATAGTAGCCCTAACCCCAACTTGATCTAGACTTATAGTGCTTTCGATATATGGGTGTAAATCTATAAACACATTGGAGGACAATCTGCGATATAAAGGATTGTGCAACAATTACAAAACTAAAGAATGTAGATCTAGTGTCACTTTGCTTGATCGATGAGTAGGAGAAAAAATTCAACTTGTTTTTAATGGAGTTGGATGCCAAGATAAAATATTTGAAAACAAAATTATAATGGAAGAACTTTTTTTTCACTGTAAGACCAAAAATTGTGCCAGTACTCTCAAAAAGAAAATACTGCTAGATTCAATCTTCCCATTATGTATTCACAATTATTTTCATACACAGATTCAACAATTTATTATTTCCATTCTAAGAAAAACCTCCATGGATCATAATAATAAATAATGAAGAAAAAGAATTATTCCTAGCCACACAATCAATCTCCTAAAACTGAAGGCCGTTGATATACATACAAGTTGAACTAATGATTCATCTTCACTTTCATAAAAATCAGTTCATAATAATATACATATATATACCTGAAGGGCCTGAGCATGGCGACCGAATTTTCTGAGCTGCCTGATGAGTCCATGAATCTCATATTTCTTGATTTTCTGACCATTTTGAATGTACTTTTCGAGCAGTGGGACCACGGAAGTGCTTTTACCTCCAGAAGGCCAAATCCTTTGGTACAGAGACTTGGGTTCCGATGAAGAAGAAGAAGAAGAGGTGCGAGTCTTCGTTGAGAACAGCACGGCCATGGAAACCCTAGAAATGGGCAAGCGAACATCAGAGCCAAACAGCTTCATCATCGTTTGTGTAGAGAAGAAGATTGGAGAAATTCGAGGGGTTTTAGGGTTTAAGGTGGGTCGGGGGTTTATGTAATATTAAGTGAAATAAATATGGAGGAAGAGGAATGTTGTTCTACACAATAACAGTGACACATATGATTTTAGTTAAAAATTACTTATGTTCACTTCAGATTATACCGTGTAGGTAAATATAACCGTTATAGCATAATGAGTGTAGAGTTATTCTAAAATAAACAACTACTTAATACATGCATCACTTAATATTAAAATTAATAATATCTCATATATTAACTAATATTTTATACGGTACAAAATAAGTTAGTTTTACAAAGCTAATTTCTTTATTTACAAATATAATATACTTAAATAAATTTTGATCTTAATTTACAAACTACTACTCTTATCCAAAAATAAAATATAGAATACATAATATTCTCAGTATTTATTATAGTCTTTTGTATTTTGATCAATCCAGAGTTCGTTCAGTGGAGCAGAGAGGATCAATAGTCTCTCAACTGGCTCTTGTCTGCTTAAGTATTCATCATTATTTTTAGAATAAATCTCATTTTTACCCACTGAACTCGTACCTCAGTTACATTTCGCCCACTGGATTCGAAAATGTTGCAAAACTCAACTCACAGCTCAAACACGTGTTACAAGGCCCCACTTCCGTCAGTATTTGGACGTTAAGTTTCACGTTTTGATGACGTGACAAGATTTAAAAGAGTATAATAGTATTTTCTATTATTCTAAATACTTTTAAGATTTAAATATATTTATCCTCTCTCTCTCTCTCTCTCTCTCTCTCTCTCTCTCTCTCTCTCTCTCTCTCTCTCTCTCTCTCTCTCTCTCTCTCTCTCTCTCCGTACACACCGAAGTCCGAAGTCTCACAAGAGCTTCAACGATAGAGAGAAGAACAAAATTCCAGTCAGTTGGACTGGGATCAGAAAATCCAAGCCCGCCAAACAAAATAAAAAAAAATGGACTAATAACAATTTTTTTTTCTTCTTCATGTTTGGTGCTAAATACAGAAAAGAATCATCATATTCAAAATAAAAAAACGAAGCAAACCAACAAGAGACAAACCCAAAACACATACCCACAAACACACACATTCATAGTGTAGAGTAAAACACAAAGACGTGGTATTTATACCTAAAAAAAAATAAAAATAAGAACCAACCCAAAGAAAAAGCTCAAAGGAGGTCCCAACTGAATCTGGGTTGGACCTGAACCGGTTTACTATTATGATTATTGGCGGCCGGAGTGGCATCAAAAGTCTCTCAATTGGTGGTGGTCACGACATTAGCGGTCGGAGAATTGGAATTCCTCGCCGGAGCGTGGCGTGATGGTGCGTCGGAGAGTTCCCAAATGAGTGCCTTGGCGAGCTTCCCACGGAAGTCCGGGGAGAGTTTCCGAACGAGTTACTTCCCAGCTCTTGCTCCCGGATCGTCTTGATCGGCTTGTAGCCGTTGGATTAGACTTGGCTCTGCTATTGACTCCTCTGCTGGACCTGCATCGCCGGCTTCGAATTCTTCACCTTCAACACGTCGAGTGTCTCGAAGCACTTTTGCACTCGCATCACCTTCACAATTCGATAACAGCGAGCTTTTGTTTTTCAGAAGCATCATTATTAATTTCAAAACACAACCCACGCGAATCAGGAAAGAAAAAAATGCAGAGAAGAAAAGAAGAAGAAAGGAGAGAGAGAGAGGGAGAGAGAGAGAGAGAAAATAATAGAAATATTTAATTATTTAATAACAATTAATATATCTGATAATAATATTTAAATATTAAAAATATTTAGAATAATATAAAATACTTTTATACCCTTTAAAATCTTGTCACGTCATCAAAACGTGAAACTTAACGTCCAAATACTGACGGAAGTGGGGCCTTGTAACACAGTTTGAGTTGTGAGTTGAGTTTTGCAACATTTTCGAGTCCAGGGGCGAAATGCAACTGAAGTACGAGTCCAGAGGATAAAAATGAGATTTATTCTTATTTTTATACACAAATTCAACACATTATTCATTCAACAAGCATACAATTCTCGGAAAAACCTCCATGGATCATAATAATAATAATGAATAAAGAATTATTCCAAGCCAGACAATCAATCTCCTAAAACCGAAGACCTTTGATACACCTACAAGTTGAACTAATGATACATTTTCATAAACATCAATTTATGAGTATATATACATGAATAACAGTTTATGAGTATATATACCTGAAGGGCCTAAGCGTGGTGACCGAATTTTTTGAGCTGCTTGATTAATCCATGAATATCATATTTCTTGATTTTCTGACCATTTTCAATGCACTTCTCGAGTAGTGGGACTACGGAAGTGCTTTGCCCTCCAGAGGGACAAATCCTTTGGTACAAAGACTTGGGTCCCGAAGAAGAAGAAGAGGTGCGAGTCATCGCTGAGTACAGCACGACCAAGCGAACATCAAAGCCAAACAGCTTCATCATCGTTTCTCTACAGACGAAGATTGGAGAAATTTGGGGACGAAACTAATATACAATTTTTAATTATTCATATATTACATATGTTTATTTGATCATATTTTATTCAAAGGTTGAAAACCAAATGTTTTCTTTGAATTATCATGTTAATTCTTTCACCTAAATTTACCTTTTGGTCATACAAATTTATTACTATTGATTTATTCACCAATCTTCATCTAGATTACAAATTCATATGTATGTATTCATTAATCTCTATCAACCTCCATCCGAATCGAAACAGCTTATTTGAAAAGAACGCCGACATGAATCAAATATGATTGGTTCGTCTCTTAAAGTGATCTTTAAAGTAGTGACCGTTGCACATAACTTATTTACCCGCTCGATTCCAACCCTTCGATTTATCGTTGAAGTTCATCACATGGAGCCTTTGATGGTGACTAGGGATGACTTCATTTAAAATCAGAACATCAAAATCAGCTACTTCGTTCAAAATCAGAAAATCGTACAAACAGAACTCAAATCGCCATGCATGAACGAGTAGCTTAACAATTCTATAACACAGAGAAACAGTTGTTACAGATGACCTTATCATGTCCATAGCTTGTTCTCGGAGGACTTCTCTGTCGGCACGTATTTCTTCCATGCTTGTAAAAATAACAGTCAGTTCTGGCCAGTGAACAATAGTCACATTGTTACATTTATATAAAAAAAAATCTTCGTGAAGATATCAGTTATAGTTTATTCTGCAAGAAATGAGGATTAGTGTGTGATTTAAAACAATATAATGAACGAGCTGCTTAGATGTCCCTAATTTACTGAGTTAGTGACTTCCTTGGGGAAATTTCATGTTTCTCATTCAGTTTTTTTGTTCACTCTGGGTGATTTTCTGCAATTCTAGCATATCGAGGATGAGCTTGGTATGTCGAAATCTTTAATACACTATATTAGTTGAATTCATCAGGCTACTTAGAGATAGATCGATAAAGCACAAGGATGAAATTGTTTTCACTATAAACTTCACATATAAATTTATTTTCAATCTCATTATCTTTGCTAGAGATTTATGTTCACATATGATCATTAGTGAAAATTTAAAATGTTCTACCTTCATATGAAATCAAGTGCTTAGAACTGCAGTTAGAAATACAGTTTCATACGGGTATAGAGACGGATATATTGAATAAAACAGAACATTCCCTATAATACTTCCATCAATCAAATAGAAAACAATCACATAAGAAAAGTACTGAAACCCCATCTTCCTACGGATCACATAGCACTACAATCTAACACAAACTGTCGTTCTGATATATTTCTTTTGGTGTAAACTGGAACGTGATTAATGGTGACCGGTCTGATCAGATTTGGTTGATTTTCCACTGCTTTTTTTTTCATTTACAAACTTCACTAAAGAAAAAGCTAAATCTCAACATATGCTAACAATCAACATATTTAGTTAAGAATCTTCAACTCAAACTACTAACATGAAATGCCGAAAAAAAAAACTACAAACATATATACAACTTTTGAACCAGCCTGGACGGCACTAAATCAAGGAGAAACCAAATTGTACAGAACCAGTGGATTATGTACCTGGTGACCCGGTCCAGATTACGGCTTCTTTGTACACACCCCTGGATTAGACCATCGATATTTATTTTATTTTATTTGAATGCAGTCGCAAGATCAGTTTTAGAGGGCGGATAGAGAGACGTGTTTGAAAATACATTTTTAGTCTCATACCCAATCCATTAACACGAAGAAGCGATTATGTGCCAGGGATGGAAAAAATTGGAGTAAGTCTAGTTACGGATACCATGAACCCATGCCCATAATCCACATACAATGATCAAGACGCTAGAAAGTATTCACGCCTAGTTTTCCAACTTTTGTTAATCAAAACTTAAGAAACCATATAAAATCAGTCCTAAAATTATATTCAGGACAAGCTTACCAAGGTTTTCGCTGTTTCTTGTAATGGTGTCTCAAAACATAAGATTCTAAAACCACACAATAAAATCAGATTTAAGTAAACGAGGGCAAGGGAAATGCATACAGTTCGACGAGAATACGAGGTTTATCAATCAATCAAGCATACATTTTCATTTTAAAAAAATTAAATCCAAAATTATTGACCTAGGTTCAACAAGCTGTCAACCCAACAATCGGTGTATCCAACAAAATCAGAAGGAAAAAAAATACTCGACACTAGAATACGCAGAAATACCTTATAAAGGTCAAGACTTTTTGGGGAGCGAAAGGAATTTGGAGAGATAGAAAAGCCTCTTGGCTCGGGTGTGGTCAGCGAAGTCGGAGGCGAAGCACTCTCTGTTGCAGCGAAATCTCTTCGATTTTTCCAAGTCGTCAAGTGGAACATTATAGCGCAACTGTAGTGGCGCTTGAGGCTTTTCCAAAACCTCGCTGCCCATCTTCGTCTTCAACAGCTCCAACCACTCTTTCTTCGTTCTCTTCAACATCGTGACCCTGCGATTACGAGATTTAGGGTTTCGACGAGGACTCTTGTTTCAATTTTCAAATTTAGGGGAAAGGTAAATAGGAATTTTATAAAGTGGACTCCTTACTTCCACAATATTTAAAATTATATTTTTTTTACCGAAAAATGGACATTTCAGCCTATTTATCTTCTTTATTCTATATGAATCTCATCGTTTTATTATATATTATCGTACAATATCGTATTTCATCGTAAGTTTTCCCAAATTCAAAACTTTAATTTTATCAAATTCGATCCAAATCATCTATAAGTAGTGAAACACGAAATAAACAAGACATTCATATGCTTTTCAGCATTTTAAAGAGATGAGCTCATATCCACACGAGAACGTCAAATCAATGTCAAACACAACGAAAATTTTAATGAAATTGGATGAGTGAGAGTGAGAGAGTAAAAATGAGATGAAAAAATGAAAATAAATAAACGGGAGGGTATTTTTGTCATTTTTGGGCGCTTTTGAAACAATTTTATTTTTAGATATTTTAAAAATAAATGGTCTAGCTTTAATATTTTAACACTTATGAGGTCCACTTTATCAAATTTCTCAAGGTAAAATTGTACTCGCAAACAAAGATTATATATATATATATATATATATATATATATATATATATATATATATATATATATATATGAAACAAAAGTTATCAATCCAACGTGTTTGATATTGATAATTTTATTTTATTTATAAAAAATGGTATCATTAGATGTTAAAAGGGATACGAAGATTTCGACGGTCTCGATCAATGGAAGACTCTTGATCTAAGGGAAGACATTTTTTATCATTATTTTCTTTTTCATGTTTTGCTTTTTCTTTTGATTATATTTCAATAATCCAGACTTATTAGATCTGACTTTTGTATCGCCTGATTTTTAATCTAAGTAATTTTGAATACATCTCCAGATCTGAATCTCAAATCTAAAATATGATTTATTTTGGATTTTGATCTCAGTCGAACAAGACTCATAAAATATTGCAACAGACATAGAAATATTTATACAAAAAATAATTACAGAAAAAATATGAAAATACGTGTCTTAATTAGTAACTTTTTTTTAAAACAAGTTTCAATACATAACTAAAACATAGAAATACCTTTCAAAAAATTATTTCAATTTGTTTTTTATGATTAATGATACCATTTTATTTTAGCATTAAGGGAATTTGACCTTTACACTTTTCACTAAATATAATATATAAGATTCAAGTAAATGGTAAACATATATGATTGTAGATACTTTGCTCATATCTGAGGTCGTTCTCTATGAAAATGGTAATAAGATATCTCTCTTTAAACCTCTATATTATGCCTTGAAATAATATGATTGTAATACAAATTATAAAAAAAGTAGGCACAAAATTTTTTAAAATTCAAATATTCGACGCCTAATATCTTAGCTAAAACTGTTTTCAGAAGCTAACACATAAAAGCCAAGTCTTTGATTACAAAAAGAATTAACTTCATCACTCCGACGGCCCGAAATTCTATTTCGTTGCGGTTTTACTTCCAATAACTTACTACTAGTGAGAGTCGATACCGAAAACCATCAAAACCTACTCTTCGTTATCCACTAATCCAATCGCAGCCATGGGTACATTAGCTCGATCGCTGCTCACGTAAGCACTCAGTCCATCAAAAACACTGTCCGACAAAGCGCCTCGCTCTCTGATCAGTCCCAACAACTCCCGAGCCAAACCCAAATTTCCCTCCTTTTTCAAATACTTGAGGGATTCGTCCAAAACATAGCGATCGAGCTTCCATTTCGGTCCGCTAGCCAAAATCGCCTTTTTCAACATCTCCGTCGCCTTTTCCATCCGACCGTCCACACAGCACTGATGAGCTAAACAGTTCCATATTCCAGCGTCTATCTCGTGTCCTTCGCTCAAAAACCTCTCTACACGCTCAAAAGCTTTCTCCACGAGCCCGTTCTTGCAATACCCGTTTATCAACGAGTACGCGATCTGATTGTCGAAGCCCGTTGTCCTATTCTGCTCCCATTCCGTGAAGATCTTCTCGGCGCCCTCAACGTCCTTGATCTTCCACAGCCAGTTCAGCACGCGAAGATAGTCAGTTGTGTTGACGACCATTCCGTAGGCTCTGTTCGCATCCCAAACGCGATGAACGTCGTCTTTCCTTCCCATTTCACCGTACAACGCGACGAATCTCTTGTGGTCGGCTATGATTCCTCGGCTCTGAAGCAGCTCCTCCGCTTTAGTCACCGCTCTCAGCGCCTTCTCGGAAAAGCCCTCTTTGAGATACCCTTTCGCGGCGATCAAGTACCATTGGAAGTCCTCGGTCACCTGCGAATCGCCTTCCAATTCGAACAGAAGCTTCTCCATCTTCTCCGCACTCGAATTCGCGTACGTGCTGAGTCGAATGACGTGCGTATATTCGTCGCATTTGACGCCGTTTTTTTCCATCTCCTCGAACAGAGCACCGAATTTTTCGTGCGCTGCGATCTTAGAGTACATGTTGAGCTGAACGTTGTAAGCGAACGCTGACGATGCAGCGAGACCCGATTCCTTCATCTTCTGGAAATGTTCCTCGGCTTTTTCCGACAGCTTTCTTTCGGCGTAGCAGTTTAGCATGGCGCCGTGAACGGTACAATCTCTTGAAGAAGCCGGGACACTGTTAAAATACTCCTCTGCTTTATCCAAGCCGTGAACGTTCGATATCAGTTCGAGCTTAGTTGCTATTGCATCAGAAGAGAGCTCGGGGTCCATTTCATTAGTCATCCACTCGTGCAGCTGAAGAAAACTCATGGCCACATATTATAAACAATCTGAAGCAATCAAAGCTTACCAAGAAGCATTTAAATCAAAATATGTAAGGAAATAACATATTTTTTATTTTCTATTTTTGTCAAATTAACTGTTTCATGAGCCATGGAAGCAAAGGTCCATATGTAAATATTAGCAGTTTGTGAGCAATAGATAAGACATTAGCAGAGTTCGTAAGTGTTTTATGTTTATCCTCAACTTAGGATAAAATAAGAACAAAAGATCTAGAATCCCCTACTTAGGATAACAATAATAATAAATCTAATATTGGCTTTAACTTTATCTTCCGTCTAATCTCATACACTTCGAAATTGAGTCACTTCACTTCTTCATATGTTGCCGTACTTATACTGATTCTTGTATGTTTCTGAGCTATTCTCTATCAAACTTCAATGACAATCGAAACATTTGAAGGACTACAAACAGTCATTTGCTTTCAGACGTACCTGAAGAGCGTGTGAGAAGCGACGGTGTTTGCGGAGAACCTTGACGATCCCGTGAAGTTCAGGTCGCTTGATTTGTTGACCTTCTTCGATCCACTGATTGATGACTGGAATTATGGGAGCCTTTCTGTCTCTGCAATCCAGAACCCTCTGTAAGAGCGAGCCTTTTCCTCCTGGGGAAGAAATCGAAGCCGGCCGAGATTCTGTGCAGTAGAGCTTCCAGAAATCGCGAGTAAGACGCCATGGTTTTGGATCAATCGGTTTCATCATCGAAGGTTTTGGCCTTTGGGTGAAGAGTGAAGAGAGTGAGGGGTTTAAGGGTTCTAGGTTAAGCATTAGGAAATGTATGTTGTTATCATCACAGGTCAAAAAATGATTAAAATATGAATACTGGAATTTTGGCTGGGAACGAAACATATATATATGTTCTGATTAATTCCGACGCTATTAACGTAATTAAAAAAATAAATAAAAATTGAGACCACAATGTAGTTTAATATCCAAAAAATTAGTATCGGACAAAATTTCGATTGTATACACTTTGATGCCAAAATCGAATTAAGTTTGGTGAATTTCACATAATACATTTATTGTATTAAGACCATTTTTGACCCATAACATAAACTTTTATACAAAATTAGTGCAACTATTAAAAAAAAAAAAAAAAAGTTAAGGAAAAGACATATTATTCGGGATAAACAAAATGAGAACAGACGAGTTGAAATATTCACGGAAGCAGATTAAGCAGGAAGTTCAAATGATCGAAGACATGTCAACCTATTGTACGTTCAAAGAGCTCTACAAACACAAGTTTGAAGAGTTCTTAAGCAGATGGAGTATTAGAACGAAAAAATCTATTAGATAATGAACTATTGGTTCTAAGCTATCTCTGTCGATAAATCAACAATTCGAAAATCATGCGTCAGTGTGTCAGATCGTCTAAATAGGATTGGTTATTTATTTATTTATCAAGTAAATTAGATATTAGGTATTACCATATATTCTTAGATATTTAGGGCTGTAATCCTATGTATACTGTTATCAATAAAGAATGAGAGAAACAATTATGCTCAATAAAGAAGGAGAGAAACATGTATGATTAAATGTTAGGCCGTTTTCTTTGGAAATGGTATTAAGATATCTCTATTTAACCTCTAATAAAATTTAATCCCCAATTATGCGCTTAAATCCGTGCACATTTCTATTCAAAATTCAACGCCTAATATCTCAACTAAAACATATTCCGGAGGTTAAAAGCCACGCCTTTCATTACATAAAATTTGAAATCATCACTTACACGGCCCCGAAATTCTTTTTCTTTGCGGTTCCACATCCATTCACTTGCTACTAGTGAGAGTTGATACCAAAACCATATATAAAAAATAAAAATAAAAAAAAAAATAAAAAAGGAAAAATGATATTTTTGGCCTCTCAATTTTGTCACCGGTAACAAGTTGGTCCCTGAAAAAAAAAAACTACAGTTTTACCCATTCGTCATTGTAATTGTATTATATTTAGTCCTTATGTTACTTATATCGCCAAAATAAACAAGATTTGATCGTGTGTTTATCATGTGTTGAAAAACAATGTTATATTGATTATAACATGAGATATTAATTCCAGAGAGACCAATTTCGAGAGAGATTAAATACTTACCGATAATGACGACAATGGCTTCATGAAAACCAAACCTCCTCATAAACATTGCCGAATGAATTCGAATGTTGCAAATTCACGTAATTACCAATATTTTTTTTTTCCAACACATGATAGACACACGATCAAATTTCATTTATTTCGACGATATAAGTAACATAAGGACCAAATATGCTACAATTACAATGACGAATGGGTAAAACTGTAGATTTTTTTGTTCAAGGACCAACTTGTTACTGGTGACAAAATTGAGGGGTCAAAAATATCATTTTTCCAAAAAGAAAAAAAAAAAAAAAAAAAAAAAACCTACTCTAGTTATCGACCACTTCAGTTGCAGCCAGGCTTTCACAAGCTCGATCACCATTCAAGGAAGCACTCAGTTCATCACATATGGAGTCCGATAAAGAGCCTCGTTCTCTGATCAATCCCAACAACTCTCGAGCTACATCCAGATTCCCCTCCTTTTTCAAAAACTTAAGGCATTCGCCCAAGAGAAAACGATTGAGCTTCCATTTCGGTCCACTGGCCAGAATCGCATTCTTCAATGTCTCAGTCGCCTTTCCCATCTGACCGTCCACAAAACACTGATAAGCCAGGCAGTTCCATATCCCAGCGTCTATCTCGTGTCCCTCGCTCAAAAACCCCTCTACACGCTCAAAAGCTTTCTCCACGAGCCCGTTCTTGCAATACCCGTTTATCAACGTGTACGCGATCCGATCGTCGAAGCCCGTTGCCTTATTCCGCTCCCATTCCGTGAAGACCTTCTCGGCGCCCTCGACGTCCTTGATCCTCCACAGCCAGTTTAGCACCAAAAGATAGTCAGTTCTGTTGACTTTTTCGTTGGCTCTGTACAGGTCCCAAAAGCGACGAACATCGTCTTTCCTTCCCATTTGACCATACAGCGCGATGAATCTCTTGTAGTCGAGGATGAGTCCGCGGCTCCGAGCCTGTTCCTCTGCTTTAGTTACTACGCTCAGCGCCTTCTCGGAAAAGCCCTCGTTGAGATACCCTTTTGCCGCGATTAGATACCATTTAAAGTCCACTGTCACTTGCGGATCAGCTTCCAATTCGAACAGAAGCTTCTCCATTTTCTCTACGCTTGAACTCGCGTACGCGTCGAGTTGAATGATGTGCGTGTATCCATCGCCCTTGACACCGTTGTTTTCCATCTCTTGCAACAGAGCACCGAATTTCTCGTGCGACCCCATCTGAGAGTACATGGTTAACAGAACGTTATAAGCGAACGCAGAAGATGCGGCGAAACCCAATTCCTTCATCTTCTGGAAATGTTCCTCGGCTTTTTCCGGCAACTTTTTTTCAGTGTAGCAGTTTAGCATCGCACCGTGAACAGTACAATCTCTTGAAGAAGCCGTGACGCTGTTAAAATACTCCTCTGCTTTATCTAAGCCGTGAACTTTTGATATCAATTCGAGCTGAGTTGCCATGGCTTCAGAAGAGAGCTTGGTGTCCATTTCATTAGTCATCCACTCGTGCAGCTGAACAGAATGCAGGTTAATGATACTCGATTCTCAGTTCACAAATTTACATTATCAAGTGAAATAAATAAAAAATGGAAAAGTACTTCACTAATAGAAAACTCATGACCACATATTATAAACAATCTGAAGCACTCAAAGCATACCGAGAACATATTTTTTTTTAAACTGAAAAAACTCTTTCATGAGTCACGGAAGCAAAGGTTAATATGTGAACTTTAGTTTTAGAAAAGGTTAAATTTTAGCACTTTGTGAGCAATTAATAAGACATTAGCAGAGTTTAAGTATATTCTGGTTATGCTTAGCTGTCTGAATTGGTGATGTTTTGCCACCATGAAACAAGAACAAAGACATACCATCAAATGGTAAAGCATTGTTCTAGAATAGAGTCCCTTACTTATTAGGATAATAATGAGACACAAGTTACAAGAATCACACTATATCTCTTCAGCTTGTCTAAGATCCAATGGCTTTGATTTATCTTCGAAATAGAGTCACACCTTCACTCGTCCCCGTATCTTATCACCGTCCATTTGTTTTAATATACTGATTTAGACATGTTTATGAGCTATTTTCGATTAAACTTCAATGATAGTCGAGACATTGCAAAGACTACAAAACGGTCATTTGCTTTCAACACATGTAGAAATGCAGTACCTGGAGAGCGTGTGAGAAGCGACGGTGTTTTCGGAGAACCTTGACGATCCCGTGAAGCTCAGGTTTTTTGAGTTGTTGACCTTCTTCGATCCATTGATTGAGGACTGGAATTATGGTAGACTCTCTGTCTCTGCAATCCAGAACCCTCTGGAAGAGAGAGCCTTTTCCTCCTGGGGAAGAAATCGAAGCAGGCCCAGACTCTGTACAGTAGAGCTTCCAGAAATCGCGAGTAAGACGCCATGGTTTTGGATCAATCAGTTTCATCATCGAAGGTTTTGGCCTTTGGGCGAAGAGTCAAGACGAGACTGAGGGGTTTAAGGGTTCTAGGTTATCATACAAGTAAAAAAGAAATGATTAAAATAAAAATACAGGAGGAAATAGTTGGTCTTAGATCTATAGAGTTTAGACAATATCCGATATTATAGAAAATAAAATAAAAATAAAAAATATTCTAAAGTTCCAATTAGTATAAAATTGCTTCAATGGTTACACAAAATTTCATAAATAATGTAATTTTTTTTGTTTAAGCATTGTAATAATCTAATCAATTCATATCATACAAATTAAAATGTATAGATTTTATATTAGACATGTAATAAGTTGATAATTAAGTTAAATTAATTTAAACTAAAAATATATTCTTAGAATATTCTCTTGGTGTAAAATATAGTGTAATATCATTTAAAATAAGACTAAAATTTGGTGTAAAATTTATACTATATTTAGTGTAAAAACCACACTATTTTGGTGTTAACATTTACGGAGATATCAGTATACACCTTGATGCCTAAATCGGATTTTTTTTTTTTTTTTTTTTTTTTTGAAAGTCACGGAATATCCATTAAAATTGGGTAAAAACCCATCAATACAGGAGAAAAACATCTTAGTACATGGAACACCTCAAACCTAAGTCGAAGTGAAACTAACACTAAGTTCCGGTAATCGCACGTTTTGTGCATGCTTCCGACGAGTGGAAGAACGACGAGCACAGAAATTGAGCACACATTGGGCTCTTTCAACAAAACCTAAATTGGTAGATGGAAAGATCCACTCAACCTCGGTTTGATGACCACGAAGAAGATGCATCTTCAACCTGTATAGAACAAAACCTAACAGGAAATCCGCAACGGGATAGTGGACAACGGCTAATCCGTGTCCAAGATAAACCAAGACAAACACATCGCGCATAAAAACATAAAGCATAACTAAGTAAAAACACAAAACAAAAAACACAACACAAACAAAACGGCAGATCCGACCACTTCTGCACCCGAAAAACTCTTCAGCCACGTCCCTCCCATCTTTAGCTCGGAGTCTCGCCGTATCACTCCAGTCGGAGAGAGAAACAGAGGAAGCCGCCGAAGCCGCCAAACCGTTCTCAGATCCGAGACCAGGCCCACCGGAGCCACCTGACCCACCGAAGCCACCGAGACCTGATCCACCGAAGCCACCGAAGCCACCTGCGAACCACAGACCCAGCGAGGGATCCGAGACCAGACCCACCGAGGCCACCTGCGAACCACAGACCCACCGAGGCCACCGAGACCACCTGCGAACCATAGACCCACCGAAGCCGCCAGATCCGAGACCTGAGCACGCTCACCACGGTCGAGCACCCGGAGCCGCCGGCGCGCCAGAGAAACGAAGAGCTGAGCCGATGCAAGGACGAGGGAAGAGCCGCCACCTAGAGCCGCGCACGTCAGTGAGGAGATGCTACCGGGGAGGCCGATGCTCACCTCCCAGGCCGGAGCCCAGGAGGCGGCGGCTGCTGGTGAGGCTAGGGTTTCCTGTACTCTGTTTTTTGAGAGAGAAACTCTGCCGAAGGAGAGAGAAAGTTAATAGTGATGCCTAAATCGGATTAATTTCAACAAACTCTCATTTATAGCTCAACATATTCACTGGCCGGAATTTGCAATCCAGTAAATGTAAAAAAGACATGCATTGTCAGCGTTCATCGAGGACTATTCCGGCAAAGGTACGATGAGTATTTGATAAAAATAAAAAAAAAAATAAAAAAATAAAAAAATTACAAAATATTACAAGAAGTCGGTAACTACGTGAGATACTCATGAAATAAAAAAATGATCTCTTGTGCTTGGCTGCTTGATTTTGTATTTCTAAACTTTATCTCGACGATTAGAGGCAGAAGAGAGATTGTAAATTAACCTTCCACCACACCTATTAAATTAGTACGTAAATTCAATCATAAATTGATTTGATATTGTAGTAAACAGTTGAAGTTCTAAAGTGTTTCCCTTATGTATACAATCATGCTGAAAATCATAGCAACCGAGTCAAAAAAAAAAAAAAAATTACCAAACTACAAATCAGAGGATGTTTTGAATAAAAAAAACATAACTCGGACAAAAATTAGGATGGCTGATGGAATATCTTGGGGCACATTTTACGCTTGTTTTATAGGTTCCCCTTTAATTACAGCCAGAGCTCCACAAGCCTCGTCGCCATTCACAAACTCTACCAAACGATCGCAAACACCGCCCGAAAAACACCCGAATTTCCTAATCAATCGCAGAATCTCGAGCGCCGTTTTGATATCTCCTTTGCTCTTCAAGTGCTCGAGACACGCAGCCAAAGTGGAAGAGCTGAGCTTCGATCTCGCTCCTCTCGCCGACACGACTCTCTTCATAGTCTCGACGGCCTTTCCCATCTGACCGTCTAAGCAATACCGAGTCGCCACACATTGCCACACTCCGGCCTCGAGCGCGTGGCCTTTCTTCGTGACCCGCTCGGCGCGATCGAAAGCCTTTTCGGCAAGACCTTTTTTGCAATACGCGGTGACGAACATGTTCTCGATCCGAATGTCGAACGACGAGGGCTTCGATTCCCACTCCTCGTAGATCTTCTCCGCGCCGTCGATCTCGTCGAGCTTGAGGAGCGAGCTTATCACGGTGAAATACCCCGTGTTGTACACCCCGTTTTCCTCGCTCTTAAGCCCGTCCCAAACTCGATACACTTCGTCTTTGCTTCCAGCCTCGGCGTACGCTCTGATGAGGCTCTTGTAGTAAATCCCGTCCCCGATTTTCTCGATCTGCGGCTCCGCTTTCTTTATCGCCTCCAATGCCTTCTCGCGGAGGCCGTTTTTCAGGAACCCGTTCGCGGCTATAAGATACCCGTGGAAATCGACCCGAAGTTCGGAATTGGCTTCTGCTTTTGTCAAAAGCTTTTCCATTTCTTCGACGTTTGAGACTGCGTAAGCGCCGAGAAGGGTGTTCAACGTATATGTGTCGCCTCTGACGCCGTTTTTTTCCATCGTTCGGACTAAAGCTTCGACCTTTTCGTGTTTTCCCGTTCGGGAATAGAGCGACAACATGACGTTGTAGTTCAAGACGGAGTTGACGAAGCCCAAGCTCAACATGTTCTGGAAAAGATCGTCCGCTTTTTCCGATGATTTCTTCTCGGCGTAGCAGTTCAGCATCGCTCCGCAGATCTTGTCGTCTCTCGAAGAGACCGAAATGCTGTTGAAATATTCCTCTGCTTTGTCTAAGCCGCGAACTTTCGAGATCAAATCCAGCTGCACGGCTATGCCTCCAGTGGCGAGGTCGTAATTTGGTCTTCCAATCATCCATTCGTGCATCTGCAAAATTTAAGCAGTCCAACGTTCATAGGTTATAGAAAACCAGAAAAAACCGACAACAGAATAATAAGATATTAAAATAATCTTCAAGTGCTACAACAATAACATATAGTGCTTAATCAGCGCATAAAACTCCATTTTCGAACCTTGGTGGAGATTGAAATTAAATAGATAAAAATTCACTTTGCCTTGTTCGCTTGAGTTCATTTTCTATCCACAGTGATTTTCTTTATCAATCCAACGCATACTCTTACCATCTCTGATTATATTCAAATGGAACGAATTTGGAAGATCCCAATCAGAAATATTTCAAGCTAAGCTTCATTAGTTCTCATATTGCACAGTCCATTCGCTCTAAAGTGAATACAACACACACACACACACACACACACACATATAGACACTGTACACACATAAGTAACACACATATATATACATACCTGGAGGGCGTGGGAGTATCGGCGGCGTTTACGGAACTGCCTGACGAGTTTTTGGAGCTCACTGTGCTTGATGTCTCGGCCTTCTTTGAGCCATTGATCGAGAAGAGGGGTAATAGAAACATTTGGGTCTCGAGAGACCAAAAGTCTCTGATTTAAAGAGTCTTCTCGAGGCGAAGTGGAGTGAGTCTTGGCGGAATAGAAGAGGGCTCTGAAAACCCTAGAAATTCTTGAGCCACTGACCCTCATCATCGTTATTCAAGATGGATTTGGCCGAAGCTCCGGTGAAGAGAGAGAGAGAGGGAGAGAGAGTTTTGGACGTTAGAAAGGGTTCTAGGGGTTTAAGCTCTCTCCGTCTCGCTTGTTATTTTGTTATTAACATAGACATTAGTATGGGGAAATAATTAATATATATTAGTTCAGATAAAGAAATATATAAAGATATGTCTAAAGACATTTAGGTTTAAAATAAAATATTTAAAATTTTTTAGAGATATTTTTATTTTTTAATAATAAAAAGGATAAATTACATAAATGCCCCCTGAACTTTTGACCATTTAACAACGTGGTCCCTACTTTTATTTTTCTTACAGCGTCGCCCTTGAACTTTGACAATCTTACAAACTTCGTCCTTCCGTCTATTTTTCTCAACAATCCATCCATTTTTTCCCATGTGATTGGCATGTGACTATTTAAACAGGGACAAAATTGTAAAATAACAAAAAATATTGATTTTATAATGATTTAATATTATTAAAAATTATTATTTATTATATAAAAAATAAATAAAAATAAAATAATTATGTAAAATATGAATTTTTAATAAAAATGAATTGTAAAAATGAATTATTATTTATTATTAATTTTTCTATTATCGTGAAAAAAAAAGTATAATGGAGATGTATAAAAAAAAAGTATTAAAAAAAGACAACAAACAAAATGAAAAATGAAATTTTTTAATTTTAATTTATTAATTTTAAATATAAAATAATTAAATAAAGGATATATAGGTAATTTTAAATATTCAAGTTATTACACAAGTTAAAATAGACGGAATATACTCCCAAAATTTGACGGAATGATTAAGTTTGTAAGATTGTCAAAGTTCAAGGGCGACGCTGTAAGAAAAATAAAAGTAGGGACCACGTTGTTAAATGGTCAAAAGTTCAGGGGGCATTTATGTAATTTATCCTAATAAAAAATATCGGTATGAATAAATAATACAAGTATTTAGAGTTCAATCTCTTCTTTTTTTTTTTATATAAAAAAACGTTTCTAAAAAAATACATATATTATTCATTCAACAGTATTTTTATGAGTAGAGAAAATTCCTCTACTTCATATATATATATATATATATATATATATATATATATATTATAATGTATTATTACATTATTGAAAATAAAGGCTAAACATGAAAAATTAAGATTAACTTTGCTTTCATTTTATGGATTGAAATATCACTAGTTTGGGAATATTTTTACCAAATTCAACCAAATTATAAGGATTTACAATGGACAAAATTATGAATGGACCAGCGTGAAATATGTTATCTTTATTATTTTTCATTTATCTAATCTTCTCTATCTAGTTTTTCTTTCCGTGTACGCTCATGATTATCATTGTTGGTTCGAGCTCTCATGGCCAACTCTACTGCGATCTCTACTGCGACGACCTGCTTCCCATTTTGGGCTACGTCATTTTTCTTATATCTATTTGAGTCAACAACTTCTTATATTTGTTCACATTCAAATCAACAACTTCTTATATTTGTTGATTTATATATATTTATTGATTTATCCATACAAGTCAACAAATATCAAGATTTATTGATTTATCCATATTTATTGATTTGTATGTCAATAAATCTAAGATCTGTTAATTTGTATGTTAATAAATACTGGAGTTGATGACTTGTATATCAACAAAATACTAGAGTTGTTGATTTGTATGTCAACATATATTATAAACACGGTGATGTCATGTTTATTTTTGTTTATCAACACCCAAAGATGAATCTTATGCATGTTTTCGGGCTTCAAATTTTTTTTCTTGAGGTGGTATTGCGTTGTTTTATTATGTTGATAATAGAAAACATCTCACATTGCGTTGCCAATTTGTTTTTTTTTAAATAACAGTAGATTTTTTTGTTAAAAATAATTAAAATAGAATGCACACTTTCATTTACATAAATAAACTTTCCGGAGTAACAAGTGTCTCTATGTATAAAAATAGTATTTATTTATTTACTAGATTATGCTCCTTCGTGACTCTTATTATTGGACGATTCATTCTTTAAAATTTTGCATTAAAATTTGTATTGTATAATATACAAATTCATGTAAATGACAAAATAACCTTAAAAAGATAATGACATTTAATTAACAACTCGTTAATTTTAAACATTATCATTATATGGTTTGGTTATGGTTTAAGTCCAAAAGCGCAGCATTTCATGATGAAAATGGACGCAATATACCATACGTGTTTTCACGAGGCAAGAACTAGCTCTCTCTCTCTATCTCTCTCTCTCTCTCTCCGGTGTTATGATCATGTTTTCACGGTGTATCTTCAGTGACAATGGAGCTACCTCCGGGGTGGTACAACCCAGATATCACAGGCTTCGCAGTGTGTGCTCTCATTTCATAAGACATAAATTATGATTGCTTTTTACCTAACCCCGTGTGGCAATCGCGTTTCACAACCTAACAAAATTGCTGTGAAAGTCAAGAGAGAGTGAGAGAGGCTCCCTCACTCGCCGCATAAAACTCAAAAACCCTACTACTACTACTACTTACACACAATTGAATCTGTGTGTTCAATGTCAATATAATCTTTAGTTTCCCATACAATTTACACCCAAAGACCCACAAATTTTGCATACCCTTTTTCATCTATATGCTAAAATATCTAACAATGGATGCAAAAAAGGGGATCAAATCCAAGGCAAAGAAAGGACTAACATGCAAGGTGTAGATCCCAAGAGGAAGAAGTGTCATAGGGCCAGCAGAGTCCAAAGCCTCAAGGAACTCACTAGTCATCCCAAGAATTGGTAATCTGATTTCAGAATTGGTTATCCAGTTCAAACCAATTTACTTTTTTACAATTTTGTAATATTCTCAAAAGAGAAAAAAAAAATTAGTTATCCAGTTTCAGGACTAGTTATCCGGTTGAAACAGGTTATCCGATTTCATAACCTATTAATCGATTATCTGATTCCAAAACTGATTACCCGAATTCAAAAAAAAAAAAAAAAAAAAAAAAGAGTAAATCAACTGATAACCGATTTTGGTTTTGTTCAGATATCAATTTAACCAATTTTGGTTTATTTTTGTGCGGCCCTAAATTAACTCGAAAAATATATATATTTCTAGGCAAATTTCATATTAATTAAAGAAAATCCTAACATTTTGCCATACTGTATTCCTTTGTGTTATATACATTTCAATGGAGATTACGTATTTTACACTGTATCATGAAATATTGGAAAGCGGATTCTTGATTATTGTGTTTATGCTAACTGACGGAACTAATGCAAGAATGAAATAACTAGAGGAAAAAAAATTAGGGGCAGAAACATTAAAAAATAAAAAAAAAGTTTGGGGATGGAATCGTCAAACTCAGGATTTTGTTCTATATATTTATCCCAATTGTTTGTTATATATCTGAGACTTTTGAAAGAGAAGTTTTTAAATAGCTCACGAATATATGTGTTTATTTAAGTTCTCTCAAAGTCAACAGGGTTTAATGTGACAATTACTAACACGAAGTAGACACTGTTTGAATAAAAAAAAGTTCGGACACAGTTCAGAGACTACGATGACAAATCCGTATTTATTAAAAAAATCTAGAATAATTTTATAGGCATTTCAAACATTAGCCGAAAAACATTAGTGCTAGCACTGTGCCAACTAGTACTACTACTATAATAAAACCTCATCAAGATCTACACTTCAATCCTTGAATGGTTTAAAATTTGAGAACAGTTTCTATAGTAATTTGTGCTAAATATCATATGCTTGTAAAAATTGTTGCTAAATTTCTATTTCTCAAAATTCAGCCCACTGATTCCTGATCCCAAACTTAATTCACCAAGAAAATGGCAAGAATTACAACGTCTTTCAATCATAAGAGAAGTTATGGCGCCAAAAATAGGAAACACAAACAGACTTGACTCACAACATTTGAGCATCAGGCACTCGTCTCAGCTTCTTTCTTATGATCATCTGCTTCCAACACAGCCAAGGCTCCGGATTCTTCGTCGCTGTTCACAAAATCCACCAATTTGTCACAAACATCGTCCGAGAAATTCCCGTTCTCCCTGAGCGATTTCAAAACCTCGTGGCACGTTTCCAAGTCTCCCTCCTTTTTCAGGTATTCAAGACATTTGGCCAGAGTCACACGGTTGAGCCTCCATTTGCCTTTGGAGTGACAAATGGCTTTCTTCAAATATTCCACGGCCTTAGGCATCAAACCCTCGATGCCGCAGAGATTAGCTAAACACATCAATATCCCAGAATCGAGCTCGTGCCCTTTGCTCATAACCCGCTCGGCGCACCCAAAAGCCTTTTCCGCGAGCCGTTCCTTGCAAAACAAGCTTATCATCAAGTTCACGATCCGACTGTCGAATTTCGCGGGCCCGGATACCCACTCTTCGAAGATCTTTTCAGCACCTTCGATGTCTTCGATCTTCGCCAGAGAGCTCAACACGGAGAGATAGCCGTTGTTGGTGACTCGCCCCTTTTTGTACCGTTTCCATACGCGATGAACGTCGCTCTTTTGCCCCGCTGCGGCGTAAAGCGAGATAAGGTGCAAGTAATGGATTCTTTTCTCTTTGCTGGCTTTGATCAGTTTCTCCGATTTCCTTATCACGGGCAATAGCTTATCCGAAAGGCCAGCTCTGGTGTACCCTTTCGCGGCGATGAAATACGCATGGAAGTTCAGAGCTGGGTGAGAATCGGCTTCCATCTTTGCCAATAGCTTCTCCATTTCATCCAGGTCGGAACTTGCGTACGCGTTCAGCCGAATGCACAATGTATAGCTGTCAAACTCTATGCCCTTTTCTTCCATTTCTCGAGCTAGATTATTCACTTTCTCATAGTCTTCTGTACGATAGTATAGGTTCAACATCAGGTTATAGGTCAGCGCAGATTTAATTAAACCCAAGTCCTTCATCTTCTGGAAAAGGTCCTCTGCTTTCTCTAGGGATTTTATCTCCGCATAGGAATTTAACAAAGCACTTTGGACCTTTTCGAGTCTTGCCGATTCAGGGACGGTGTTGAAGTACTCCTCTGCCTTCTCTATGCTGTGAGCTTTCGAGATCAAATCCAGATGAACAGCTGTAGCTCCAGGTGTAAGTTTCAAGTTCATTTTGTCTTTCATCCATTGTAGTATCTGAGAAATAACACAGCTCAAGTTTAAGAGATCTTACACATCACAATTCACAATGACGAGTAGACAACATGAAATGGCGAGTACTCAATTGAAGCAAAAGAAAACATATAGAGACGAGCAGAGAATTGCAAATCGGGAAACCTATAGCCTTTGCGTTTGTTTATAAATTACAATATATCACAGACAAAAAAAAAAAATGAACCGTTTATCAACCGAAGATATGCAGAACATTTGAGGCTTAGTCTATATATACTATATAATTATGTTTATTGTATATAATATGCAGCTACAAGCTATTGCATTTATCATTTCCGCTTCATAACTTTTATTTTCAAGAAATCATCAATTTTGTTAAGAAACGGATCAAATCTGGGAGGTTCAACCGAAGCAGCAAACAGAGACAATTTCAATCTCGAATTACTGTTCGGCTCGGAACAAAATTGTTGACATCTAATATAAAAATGACCTTCAATCAACGGCTTGAATGACTAAATATTCACATATACTCATAAATAAATATATATATATATATATATATATATATATACCTGAAGAGCGTGCGAGTAACGACGGTAAGTCCGAAGCTGCTTGACGACTTTGAAAAGTGCAGGTACTTTGATTTCTCCACCTTCTTCAACCCATCTATCGATCAATGGAATAATGGAACTATTTGAATCTCTGAAGGCAAAAATCCTCGTATGAACGGAGTCTTTTGGTGGCGAAGAAGATTTTAGTGATTCGGCAGAGTAGAAGGCGGTTCTGAAAACCCTAGAAATGCCATAACCACGCCACAAATTTGAGCGAACTAGCTTCATCATCGAATGTTTAGAAGATAGACGGAGAAAGATAAAGCCAGTTTTGTTTAGGGTTTTTGGGGTTTAGCGATTCTCACTATATCTTCTCCTATATATATGAGACATTTTGACAGAAATTTATAAGAATAGTCCCTGAGTTCTCATTTTATAAGAAATTTATAATAGTTATGTTTATATTTTGTGACCAATGAAATACGTTTTATTATGATACTTGTTATTGGGGAAAGTTTCCGACTATTACCTTTAAAACAAAGTTAGAATTGTAATTATCCAAAGATACTCTCCAGCTAGAGTGATCAACTCTACTTAACCCTATGCCATCAAGGCATACATGACAGTTATAATTTTATTTTAAGCTTAAAATTATATGATTTCTTGATATATGCCCCTTGAATAATATTTTTTTTTCAAATTTGCTCCCTGCCAGCAATTTCTTGACATACCTTGCCAGACAAATATGAGCGGTTAGTTATGGTTTACGTTTTGAATTTAGTATTCTCTTCAATTTGGGAGTACTGGTCTAGCTCCTGGAGGGTAAACCGTTGTCAAAAAAATATAATGAAATGTTTTAACTTGTAGTATAATTTACAAATCAGTAAAGACTTTAAGGACCGTTGTCAAAAATCAAAATGATCTCGTCATCGCTTCATCCGCGTCACTTTCTTCCACTTGTTCCGACACTCCCACGAAGCACGTCGGAGAAAGACTCCCCGGTCTCATAACAAGCCTTTGACAATCTCCGACACGTATCGGCACTCAAAACATCCAAACTCTTCACCAAACCTATCATCTCTTCCATTCCCTTCACATCTCGTTGACCTTTCAAGTATTCGAGACAAGCACACAGAGTAGTCGAGCTCGGCATCCACATTTTCCGACCCACCAATAGTCCCTTCCTCAACGCCTCGACCGCCTTACCCAAATCTCCACTCTCCGCGTACCCGTTGGCCAATATGCTCCAAGTGCTCGTGTACGGTGCTCCGTTGACCTTCTCCAAAGTCAACTCGGCTTTCTCGAAAAGACCCTTCTTGCAATACGCCGCGACGATGCTGTTGACCACGCGAAACTCGCGGAACCCTTCTCGGCAAATCGATTCCCACTCCTCGAAGACCCTCTCGGCGCTCTCGATGTCGTCGAGCTTCGCGAGGGATCGGATCATACACGCGTAAGGAGCGTCGATATCCCGGGACGGCTTGTATTTTTCCCACACTCTGAGAAGCTCGTCTCTGTCTCCGACGCTCGAGTAGAGAGTGACGAGAAACATGAACGCCGCTCTTCTTCTCGACTCGGGTCTCAGCTTTCGGACCTCGGCTTCGAGCTTATGAAGCATCTCGACGGCCTTCTCATTCATCCCAAGCTTTATGTACCCGGTCGCGGCCAACGAGTACAATTTCCACCGCACGTAAAAGTTTCGATCTTTTTGCTTCTTTAATCGGCGAAGCGTCTTTTCCATTTCTTCTGCGTCGGAGGCGGCGATGCAAGCGGACATTCGGTTCATGAGAGTGTATCGGTCGTGGCGTATTCCTTTCGATTCCATTTCTCGCATCAGCTCATCGATTTTTTCGATATCCCCGTTCTTGGCGTAGAGGCTGATCAACATGTTGTACCCGAAAGACGAGCCTTTCTCTTTCTCTTTCTCGTCTCCCGTGATTCTTCCCATTTCGCGCATCACCGCCTCTGATTCGCGGACGCGATTCTCTCGGACGTAGCTTCGGAGGAGAGAGCCGCGCACGGCGTGGGTTCTTAGATTCTCCGACATGGATTCGAAATAATTCTCGGCGCATTTGAGCCCGTGAACTCTGTGTATCAAATCCAGCCTTACCGATACGTCCTCGGGTGATATTTTGAGATACATACTGTCACTCATCCAAATTGATATCTGAACAAACAGGGTTTAGTAAGGTTATCAGAATTTGTGAGCGTATATGGTAACATAAACATATGTTCCGCTCATAAAAATAAAATTATTCAAAGTGAGTTCCAAGCAGAACAACATCACATTTTTATTAGGGGAAAAAACCACATTATTCAAGTTCAAGAGTTACATTAGTTCTTAAGCACAAAGTCATCAAAACTATAGACTTATGCGATGAAGAATAAATCTTTCACAGTCAGTCCCCCAATGAAACAATCGAAAATGAAAAAAATAAAAATGAGAGAGAGAGAGAGAGAGAGAGAGAGAGAGAAAAGCGCAGACCTGAAGTGCGTGTTGGTAACGTTTGAAGCCTCTGAGAATTCTGACAATCGAAGCGATTTCTTGCTGCGAAACGGCTTTGCCTTGGCTGACCCATTCTCGGACGACCGGAAGAACTGAGGCCTTTGGGTCTCTGACCGCTTGGATTCTCTGGAAAAGCGATTCTGGAGAGTTAAAGGAGGAAGGTGAGTTTCGCTTTACAGTTTCAGGAGCGAGTCGTGAAGTTGAAACGCGACGAGGCTTGTTTTGCTTGTCTTTGCTGTTGTGGTTGTGAAGTTTGTTTTGAAACCCAAAGGTGACGAACTTGGTCTGAACATGATTGAGCTTCATTTGTTGCCGTGGTTTAGAGTTTTAGAGTGTCTCCACAACTGTTATTATCCAGTTGAAGAACACACAGAATCTTATTACTTTACTATCACTTGTCTTTTATCGTTATTCTTTTCGTTTATCCGGAAACACAATAATAATACAAACAGATTATTAGAGTGGACACGAGAGATAAAATTCTGTTTAAAAAAATTATTTTGTAGACTTTATAACTACCAAATAATAAACATTTGTAAATAATTTTATTTAAACAAATTTGTTTAAGAATGGATTTTTATTATGTTATTAGAAAAATATTCGAACAAATCAAAATACTTCATTTTAGATTACATTTGATAGGAAGGTGAGAAAAATGGGTGGATGGGTTAATTAGAAGGGAATAGAAAGGAAAATAAAGTATTAGATTATAAATTGTTAAAAAGTTGATGGGTATAATGTAAAGAAAGATGATAATTTTTTATTGGGTTATATAGGTATATAGCTACACTGTTATAAGGGTTTTAGTTTTAGTCAACCTTTGTTGCGATATTTTTATAACTAGCACGCAAGCGGACGTATCGAACAAGTAATAGTGTTACGTAAGTAACGGATATCGATCCCACAGAGACTAGTTACTATAGCTACGTTAAACAACCTAAGCAAATTGATTTCACGGTATTAAAATGGGAGGTGCAAGAATTAACTATAATTAAAATAACAAAAAAGCAACGGAAACTTAACATGAAACTTTGAATAAGAGAAATGGGGACCACGACTTCACCGGAAAATTAAGACTCGGGGGTTTCGGGTTCCAACAACTTGACCTACTCTACTCACGCTAATCTCATTCTCCCTATGATATTACTAGCCTCTCTCGAGTGATCTAGCAACCTACGCAATTGACGGATTATATATCCTCTCGGTCTCTAATCCTATTAAAACAATCACGACCAATAAATACGAGAATTCAAACGATTACATTAAGCTTAAGCCGTCTAGCAACCTAAGAGTAAAACGAAGCATGGATTATGAGCATGAGTTTTCGTCCTCTCTCGAGTGACAGAAAACTCCTAAAAACAATCCTAAAGATGGTCAATCCAAAAAACGCATTAAGAACACATCCACACAAGCATGAATAATTAAGTAATTCAAAGCATAATTTCACCCTAACGAAACCCCCTAACCTAATTCAATCCGACTACATCGCAACCCCACTAAAAATCTAGCCTCTAACGGAATCCATAGTTAACAACATAATGATAAAAACAATAATCAACATAATCATAAACAAGAAAAACACTATGAGATTCATGACGGGAAGAATGAAACTATCAATTAATCGAGAAATAAAAGTAATGGAGAGTAAGGGAAAGAAAGAAAAACTATTAAAAACGGGAGTTCACGGTTGCTTGTTCGTCGGATCGTCGACTCAACTTCGCTCCCAAACAAAAGCTCTCAAAAGAAAAGTGCAGCCAAAAGTAGAAAAAACCAAAAACAAAACTAGGATGAGTTAATTAGGTTACAAGAGGTGTTTTTAGCCTTGAATGTGTATTTTTCGGAGTCATCTGAGCCTTCTAATTCAATGCAAGGGTCAAAAATCTTCAGAAATCGTTAATTTCCTATTCCAGTAATCCGAAGGCGCGCGGCGCGCGGTAGTCAGTGCGCGGCGCGCGGACTCAGCTCCAGGTTATGCGCGCTCCGCGCATAAGACTCTGTGCGATTTCATGGTTTGTGTCCCCGTATGCGCGGCGCGCGACTAGAGGCACGCGGCGCGCGGTCTCGGATTCAGTCTTCCCGCGGCGCGCGGTGGAAAGCGTGCGGCGCGCGTAGTCGCCAAGTTTCTTGCCCATCTCATTTTTTACTCTATTTTGACCATTTTGACTCCGAATCCCATCATCTTTCCACGAAATTGATTGTAGACGTTCTAATGCTCCTCTGAACCTGAAATTACTCAAAACCTACTAAAAACCATTAAAATACTTGAGAACTCGTCGGTTTTTGGTTTGGAAAATAGGAGTTTTACGCGTGATTAACGCACCTATCAACCTTCTGTTAATTTCTTATTAATAATCACATCAATCTATTTACAGCATGTTAAAAGACGTGAATGACCTCAAATAACTATAGCCAAATTCCCGCCCATTATTTTCAGCACATCAATTCAAATAGAAAATAAAATATTCGGCCATAATTACTCGCACAAATTGAGGGATCATTTAAAACTCCATTAATGCAGATATCTATACTCTTTCTTTATCTCTACACAACCGATAAAAACAAAATCAACGCTCTGCAACATCGGCCGACGCTCCACCCTCTGCAACATCGGCTCCGACACTCGCCCACCCTCTGCAACATCGGCCGACGCTCGTCGATGGTGACGGAAAACGGGTTGTGCCTATCGGATTGGATTGGTGGAGCTTGTTAGGGATTCCAATGGTAGATTTGCTTGATTTGATTTGTTCTTTTCAATTTGCAAATTTTTGAAATATCCATGCCTGGTAAATTGACGGCGACGATTTTCCAAATATTTTACGCGAAGAAGAATTGGGAAAGAAGAACCCAAATATTTTATTTTTTATTAATGAAGAATTGAGATTACAGAATTTCTTGTATTATGATGATCCTTCATTTTTTTTCTCTCTCTTCTTCTTCGTCTTCGTCTTCTTCTTCTTCTTCTTCTTCTTCTTCTTCTTCTTCTTCTTCTTCTTTTTCATCGGAATTGCTGGTGGTTTTGAGTGTATGAGATTTGTTTCAGTGATTGTGAATTTGCTGAGATTTTGGTTCTGGTGAATTCTTATCCAGTATTGTAAATACAACATTGATTTACAGTTAATACCAATTGTTTCATCATAAATGCATTGTAAATACAAAGCATATTTACAGTTAATACCAATTGTTTCATCGAGGATGATTCGCTGTTTTGAATCAAATAATATTCAGTAAATAAAAGAATATATTTACTTATTTTATTCTATAATAGAAACAAACTTAGCTAAAGTCAACGCATATCTCACGTCCATAAAATCCTGAAATACACGCTAAAAACTCTTTCCAAACCGGAAATATTCAAATTAAAAAAAAAAATCTTTAATTAGTTAGCTTAATTAATAAGGGTAAACGTGTAAAAAAATTTCAATTAATAAGTTGTCACGTAAGCAAAATGGCTATTTACGGGAAATTAACGAAAGGTTAGCTAAAACCAAATTGCCAGTGCTTAAGATGGTTACGTAGTCAAGTATTTGTTTTTTTATTTTGTTGTTTGATATGGATACAAAAAATAAAGCATAATGATTATTGTTTATTATACATAATAATTGGTGATTAATTAAGGTTATATTTGTAATAGATTTTGGTGGGTCCCACGAAAAATTAATCCTTCCAAATCTCTTCATTTTTCTTTCAATCCTCTCTACCAAACATCACAAAAAGATTAATTTTCATAGCTCAATCCTTCCACCTTACTCAATCCTTCCACTTTTCTTCTTACTAAACAAAGCCTAATCATATTTTCTCATCCTCTAACTTATCTCTCTCTCTCCAACTATCCATGTTCTAAGTCGTCACTCCTCCGTTTCACGACCGTAGACAAACATGTGTAAAATCAATTTTAATAAACATGGTGATTGTTGTTATGTTTTTTAACAAAATTGTTGTACAAATCAATATACCTCATTTTAATCATTTTATTCTCATTCACTCATTATCTAACTCTCTATGTTCTAAGTCGTCAATATTCCGTTTCACGACCGCAAACGAAAACGCACAAAATCAATTTTTTGCATTTTGAACTTTATCATTGAAGAACTTATTGAATTTCATCAGAATAGATAGAAATTCATCGGAGTTAATCGGATTTAATGGCAACAAGGACTCCTTCCAAAGATGAGTTCAAAATAAAAAAAAAATTGATTTTTATATAAATTGATTCAGCGCTTGTTCGTTTGCGGTATCTGAAATCATCTAAGGCAATGAGTGATGACTGAGAACCGTGAGTGTTAGATAGAGAAGAGGTATATTAGTCTAAAGGGGTATTTTTATCCAAAAACGCGACATAACTATATTGTATAAATAAAAAGTCTATTTACGATTATATATACTTCTTAACAGTTTTAGAAATTAAAATTTCTCTATAGAATTCAAGTTTCGTAACGCGGTAAAGACATGTGGCAACTTCAACGTCTTTCGTTTCTTTAATTAATTCTAGCATACAATGATTCTTTTTTTTTTTCGCAATGTGTATTGAATCAATGCATGTAAGGTTCCAAGGGAATACAATGTTACCCACTCAACCGACTTTATCGAGAAAGAGTATCGTAACGTTTAGTGGTTAAGAATTAGGAGAATGGATATTTGTGTAAGATAAATCATCAAGTTATTAAATAGAAGACACTCAAAGATTATTGAATTAGGAAGAATTTAACCTAATAGCAAAACTTCTATGAAGAAAAATCGTGATGCACATCTGGATGGTTTGTTTGAGACACTCCAATCCCTTGAATATATCATACAATGTGCTCCGATGGCTATTTTCGCACAATTCGTCAAAATAAAATAAACCGCAACTCTAATACAAAGAAGAAAAAAAACCCCCCCTAAATAAAGACACCACATTGACTAATTGTGGCTATAAGACCACACAAACTCTTATCAATTCTCAAAATTCATTTTCAATTTATAGTACTTTCAAACTTGTATTGCTTTACGCTTTAGGCAATGTGGGACTTTAAAAAGACTAATGTTAACTTATATTTAGTCTTTTAGTTGCTTCATGATTTAGAACTTATCACTTGTCACTACTAAATATTAGCTTGCACGATAGAGTTTGCATGACGAACTTTCAAAACCTGCCATAAAAATAATTAAAAAAAGCCCTTGAACGTTAAATCACGGTATTTTGCAGGGCAGTCTTTCAAAAACCATCGTGCAAGCATAACTCACCGCAGCGAACTTAAAATAGAGATGGAGCAAGTTTGCAATGGAAAGAACTCGATCATGAACTCATTAAATAAAGAACTATTCACAACGGTTTTTGAAGATTATCGTGCAAGTATTTTGATTATTTTAAGAAATGAAGTAGTTTTGAACTTATAACTTTGCCTCAAAGAACTATGTTTGCAAGACAATCTTTGAAGACCATCATGCAAGTACGTCGCGACGAACTACGCTTGCATGAAGGTCTTTCAAGCACCGTTTTGCAAATTCATGTAAAATTTTTAAAAAAATTAACTGTCACAATTGACTACTTATATCCGTCATTCTCATTTCATTCATTCATTTCTTCTTCTTCTTCTTCTTCTTCTTCTTCATACACTGTACCACAACAGCCTCACTCTTTCTTGAACCAAGGCTAATATCACAAACCACCTCAAGCACCCGGACCATTTCCTCTCCGAACCCAAACCTAAGGTTGCTTTCTCTTTGTTTTTAGGGTTATTAAGTTATATAACCACACATATATAGTGGATTGAGATATAGCCCACATTTGGTTAATTTCTTGTAAATAGCCAAGTAAACTTATTAACAGATTAATAAAAGACTTATTTAACACAGCCAAACATATATTTTAGGTAGTTAATAGGCTGTCACATATGCAAGTTGGCTATTTACAAAGTATTTACCAAAGGTTGACTAATTTACAATTCTTATAGTTTAGGTGGCTTACGTAGCCAATTTTTTGTTGTTTTTATTCATGCTCTTTTGTTTTTCTTTATATTATTCATTATTCTTATTCTGTCTAAAAAGGTGTTGTACACATTTGAATTCAAAATTCAATTTTTTTGTATTTTTTTGAAATATTTGGGAGTGCCTTTTTGAATTAGTTATTCCCAAAAAAGATATTATAATACTATACTCAATTTCAAAATAATAATCATTAGCTTGAATTATTAGCATTTCTAAAATCTTAGGCTCTCTCTGTCCCCCTCCTCCAACCAAAAAAAAAAACATTACGACTTGCCTCCTCCAGGACATGAAAATTTGGTGGTCTTAACCATTAGAAGGTTCACGATCTGAGAGAAGGTGTTTTTATTTTTTTCTTCTACATGTCTTCATGAATTTCTGCCAAGTTTGTCGTCATAGGGAGCTTTTTTACTCTTCATAGTTGTCGTCTAGAGATTAGAGTCATCGCCATCCTCACTACTACAAGTCTATGTTGAGCACACCAACATTGGTCGACTGCGTCTCCAATAGAGGGTTTTTCTCCTCTTGTTTTTTTTTTCAATAATCCAAAAATGAATATTGCTTTGTACGATCAGGTCTTTGATCAGTTGGCTTTAAATTTCATTATGTAGATCTAATTTTTAGATATAATATATGGTTTGAATTTTTGGACATGCTCAGTCGGGCAATATACCTTGGAATGCAATCGGCAACATGTAGTGGAACGTGTTACAAAAAGGACGGTAGTATTCTAATTGTGATTGTTTCATCTTCTTTTTTTTTACAGAGTTTTCTTTTTTTTTTTCACGGGGAGCTTAATATTTGTAATTTTAAGTCTTTTTAATTTTTATCAATATATTATCTTTAGGAGTCTTTTTGTAAAAGATAGATAAATAAATAAGGAAATAGCATTCTTAAATCCAAATTTCCTTGAATATGTGCCAGTAATTAGTACTTTACATGTGATGTAAAGTGTATTTGTTTCTTAATGAGTTTTTAAGTTAGCCAAGTGAGTGGACCTGTAAGCTGATTTTCTTAATAAATTAACGCTATTTGCTAGCTTTAGAATCACACGCATGCCCAAAAAATATGGAAACATCTGCTTTAAGTAGTTTATTAAAAAACAAATAGAGATTCGTAAGTAACTAGGCCACTTAAAACATGTGATTTTGGATATAGCCTATATTTGACAATTTTTAGGGATATATCCAAATGGCTTATGTGGCAATAATTAAAGTCTGATTTGCCCTTATTTATTAATAAATTCGTCACTTTATCTCTTCTATTTTTTTCAAATAATTTTTTTTGCATCAAAACTTCAAAAATTCGTATCTTTCTCATACGAACTCGACATTGAGTGATTTCAGATCCTAAAAATTCGTGGCATCGAGATCTTCAAAAATAGACCAATTGTATTTGATGAAAAATTATGTTTAATGCATCATAGTTACGTTTCCATTTATTTTTTTGATAATTTCAAAAATTTTCAGTTATTTCCATATTTAAGGTAGTAATGTGATTTTTTTACATCTATGGTATTAAACATGATTTTTCATCAAACACAATGGATCTATTTTTTAAGATCTCGGCGTCACGAATCCGTAGGATTTGGAATCACTCACTTTCGAGTTCATATGAGATAGATATGGTTTTTTGAAGTTTTTATGTAAAAAAAAGTATAGAAAAAAAGTAGGAGAGAGAAAATGACGAATTTGTTAATAAATAAGGGTAAATCAGACCTTAATTATTGCCACATAAGTCTGTTGGCTATTTCCCTAAAAATTGTGAAACATAGGCTAAAAACAAATTTCATAGTTTCATTTTGACTATTTCGCTACACTGCCCAAAAAAATATGGCTAATTAGAATTTTTTTTCTTTCTTTCTTAAATCTATCTAGTTATTAAAATTTTATGACAACATGTGTTTTGAAAAATTGCATGATGACACTATGTCGTGAAAAAAACTGTTATTATGACAATCAGAGTCATACAAGTGAAATAAGCTTTCCAAATAAGCAATGAAAAAAAGTATATGCCTCGATTTCAATTTTCACCATTTTCAATTTTCGTGTTTTAGCTCTCGATTTCACCATTTTCAATTTTAAGGTTTGAGCATTAATTTGGTTAGTCTCTGTCTCGATGATCTACGATTATAAGTTTAATTTTCATTTTGAATTAGACCACGATTAAGATTTGATGTTTTATTTTATGGTTTAAAATTAATTTCGGTATATTTTAGTTTTCCTGCAAAATAATTTTTATTTTCTTTATACTAATATCTTCAGTTCCTTATTACATGTTTACAAAAATGCTCTCTTTTTTTTAGCTATTATGTGTCGCACATGCACATAAAAATGACGTTTTGTCGAAAAAAAACTTGATGGAAGGACAAATTTGCAAAAAAAAAAATAAAGATTAAATTAAAGAGCAAAGATAACAATATTAAAGAATGCGGGGTGTAGTGTCAAAATTTTCAAAATCCAGGGGCAAAAATGTCATTAATTGTAAAAGATATTGCCTATTGGTCTATCTTAACATTTTCTCAAGGTTTCGAGGCAATTAAAAACATTACACAATTTCATTAAAAGACGTTGAATAATGTTTTCAAACGCCCAGCTACATTTCTGACCATGTATACTCTGTAGTTCAGTCTATGACTACTAGTTATGCTAATGCTAATTAACTAAAAATAATAATATGGCTAACAACGAAAATCACGAAGAGCATATCAAAGAAACTAACTTATTTCCCAAGTTAAAGCTACACTAGTGATTACCCTAGTTTGATTTGTAAGGCAAGTAAACAAATATTAGCCAAGATTAATAATCCCTTACACTGGGACACTCAAATCGCACATGCTCTCTACTAACTAGAAGAGCCCTTCCTTCCGGAACATTCTCTGAGAAACTTTCCTGACGAGATCAGGACTTTTTCATCTTCCCTGCTTTGGTCCCACTCACTATCCCTTTGTCGCCTGTCCTCGGACGGGTACTGGGTTTTTGTTTGTGACTATAGCAGAGCTAGGTTTCCCCTGTGTCTATGGACAACGAAGATGTTGACTCTCTTGCTGACCTCGCTGAGTCGCTCCATATGGAAGATGAGGACTGGGGTGAGGAAGACGAATCTGCAGAGCCTGGTGCGGCGATACTCAGACTTGGGTCAGCGGCTGTGGGCAAGGTATTTGCGCCAAGAGTCGGTTCTCTAAAACTTCTCATCTCCATCCTCAAGAGGTTGTGGTGGAATGAAAAGGGTTGGAGGGTCAGAACTCTTCGCAAAACTGATGAGTATTTCTACGTGGGAGTGGAGTTCTCGTCAGCTGTGGCATGTAAAAGGATCATCGAACGTGGACCATGGTGTTTTAATGGGGGGTTTCTCCTCCTCGAGCACTGGCCCTCATCGGAGAAGTGGGAGGATTGCAAGTTCCAGTCCATTAAGCTGGGACTCAGGATCTACGGAGTCCCGCTGCAAGCCAGAATCGAAAAGAATTTGCTTCGTCTAGCGACGATGGCAGGAACGCCGGTGGACTTTTCATGGGACGGCAAGTTCAAGTCGGTCCTCAACGAGTATTTTCGATGCAAAGTGGAAATCTCATTCTCTGAACCGATTTGTCCGGGTCGCTTCATCCCCGTTGGCGGGAGGCCTCATTGGATCTCTTTCAAGTACGAAAAGCTTCCTCTCATGTGCTTCACGTGTGGCCTCGTCGGTCATGAGAAAAGCAGCTGTAGGAAGGCACAGCCCTCTCCGGCGGACCCTGGGAACGCCAAACAACACCCTTTTGGCACGTGGCTCCGTGCTGAGGATCCCCGCCGCTCCTGCTTCGAAACCTCCACAGAGCATTCCGAGAGCAGAGTCCCTAGACCCTCAAATGGCGAGCGTGTTTCCTTGGAAAAAGACAGAGCCGCCAATCCTCTCCCCAAGGAACAACCACAGAGCAATCACTCGGCGCATATTCCCAATGAGACGCCAGGTATTGATGTTACTAAGTCCTCCAACGAACATATACCTGTGACCCAATCACGTGTGGATTCCCTATCCCCCAGCGGGCCCACACACACCAAGTCAGATCTCTCCCTTCCTGGGCCCAATTCAAAAGCTATTCTTCCCCTTGGGAAAAGCCCACAAAGCCCTTTGACCAAGCCCAATCCCAATTTTAACCAGCCCCTTTCCCTATCGCGTACTTTACCCGCCCCCCCCCCCCCCCCCCCCCCCTCTTCCTCAACCTCCCCTGCTGCTGGAGTCTGGCGCGACTTTCTCTTTTGGTGACCCGGGTGCGAAAAAAAGGAAAGTTATTCCAGGCGGTAAAGAGGCTAGTGTGGTGCGGGAAAAAGACAGCAAAGGGCTCAGCCGGCTTAGCGCGACGAAAAGGGCGGCCCGAGCTCAGAAGAGACATTATGACGAGCTCCCTTCTCCAGCGACGTCAACGCTGGCGACCGGAGAGAGTACCGGCCTTCTTCTTTCTTTGGGGGTTTCGACGGAGGAGGCTGCCTGTCAGAAATCCCCAAGTATGGCAGCGATTAGATCGGGGGAAGATATGAGTAAAGTAATGGGTGGTGCGGAGGCGGGCTTGCTTCCGGGATCGGCGGGGACTGGCAACGGGAGCCAGACCCGCCGGTCATTATGAATCTTTTATGCTGGAATGCCCGGGGATTGGGCAGCCCTGGTGCATTCCGGAATCTACAGAAGCTTGTCCGCGATGAATCTCCTGACATCCTTTTTATCTCGGAAACAAAACTCCACGCCAATCAGTGTACAAACTAGAAAGCGATCCTGGGGATGGAATGGTGTTTGTGGTTAACAGTGAACAGAGGAAAGGTGGACTTATGCTCCTTTGGTATAACTCTGTAAGTATCCGCATTCGTTCCTTTTTGATTGGGCATATTGACAGTATTATTCAAGGTATGGGGCGTGAGTGGAGGTTTACGAGTTTCTACGGCAACCCTCGGCCGGACCTACGCAAATTCTCATGGGACCTGCTGAAAAGATTGGCCGAGGATCAGAGAGACAGAAACATGGCGTGGTTAGTAGGTGGCGACTGGAACGAGATCCTCTTTGACGATGAGAAAGACGGGGGAACCCGAAAGAGTTGGGCTTTGATGAATGAATTTCAAGAGGCTCTCGACGAGGCGGGGCTTGAAGATTTGGGCTTCCACGGTCAGCGGTTTACTTGGGCCAATGGATGGGCACCTCCGGGATTTATCCAAGAGCGACTCGATCGGTTTTGTGCGAACGACCTGTGGCAGAGTATGTTTCCCGATTTTGGGGCTCATAATCTTCCTTATTACAAGTCCGACCACAGACCGATTCGTGTCTCCCTCTTTCCGATCTTGCAGCCTAACGGCAATATTAGGAAGCGGCGGTTCTTTTTCGAGGAGAAGTGGATCCACGATGAGGAATGCGAACCTGCGATTGCGAGAAGATGGTCGGCCAATTCCTTGGAGCACGCTCACGGGGTGTTGACAACTCTCCGAAACGTAAGCCGAGATCTTGATACATGGGGGAGGCAAAAATTTGGAGACTTGCCGGCACAAATTGCTAAGGTCCGTAGAGATCTTGAATCGGCCAGGAACGACGCAACTCATGAAGGCAACCTCGCCTATATTGCAACTCTAGAGTCAAAGATGGAAAAGCTTCTTTCGGCGGAGGAGATCCATTGGAAACAAATATCGAGGTGCAATTGGCTCACTCACGGCGATAAAAACACCAAGTTTTTTCACGCCCAAGCAAAACAACGGCGGAAAACTAATAGCGTCAAGCAGCTCATCGACGACTCTGGTAATTTACTTACCACTACCCCCGACATTCTCGAAGCCATGACGAGCCACTACCAGGCCCTTTTCTCTAGCACGTGCCCGACCGACGAGGACCTGGCCGCAAGCATCCCTGTGAGTTTTCCAAGGTTGGATCATACCATCGCTAGCCGACTCGACAAGGATTTCAACCGGGGGGAGATTGAGGCTGCAATACGTGGGATGCATCCTACAAAAGCGCCAGGCCCGGATGGTTTTCCAGCTATTTTTTTCCAAAAATATTGGAGTATCGTGGGCGACCGAATAACGACGACCTGCCTTAACATCCTCAACGGTGACGACAGTGTTGGTCCTTGGAACGAGACTCTCATCACCATGATCCCGAAAGTGACGGAACCAACACGTATCAAAGATTTCCGACCGATCTCCCTATGCAACGTCATCTATAAAATCGTGGCGAAGGCTTTGGCAAACCGTATCAAATCCATAATGGGTTTGGTGATTGATGAGAACCAGAGCGCATTCATAGTCGGCGAAAAATCGCCGACAACGTCATGTTAGGCTTTGAGTGCAACCACTGGCTGAGGCGGCGAACTCGGGGCTTCACCGGCTTCTGTGCTCTCAAACTCGACATGAGCAAGGCCTACGACCGCGTCGAATGGGCCTATCTCAGGCGAGTCATGGAGGCCGGGGGTTTTGGGAATCGGTGTATCTCTCGTATCCTAGACTGCATCACCACACCTCGTTACTCGATCATCATCAATGGATCTACGTCCAGGGTGTTCACTTCTTCCCGGGGACTCCGCCAAGGTGACCCATTATCCCCTTATCTTTTCCTATTATGCTCACAAGGTTTCTCGTCACTCCTCCACTCCCAGGTACAGGTCGGGAATCTTCATGGGATTCAAATCGCGAGAAGGAGCCCAACAATCTCGCACCTTTTCTTCGCAGACGATAGCCTCGTGTTCTTTAAAGCCAAAGCCGCGGAAAGCCGATCCATTCTCGCCTGCATCGCCAACTACTCCAAAGCCTCGGGGCAGGTCGTCAATTTTGACAAGTCCACTCTTACCTTCTCACCGAACACAGGGCAAACGGACATCGACGCGGTCGTTGCGACCCTGGGTATCCAACACAAATCGAGCCTCGAACTCTACCTGAGGGCTGGAAGAACAAACTCTTTTCGATGGGGGGAAGGAAACTCTCATTAAGTCGGTCGTCCAGGCTATCCCGACATACGCCATGAGTACGTTCAAGATCCCGAAGGGGCTGTGCACCGAGATTGAAACAGCTTGCAGCAACTTTTGGTGGGGCGAGGATGAGGAGAAAAAACGTTTCCACTGGAAAAGCTGGAAGAATCTTTGTCGTTCCAAGAAAGATGGCGGTGTTGGTTTCCGGAGCCTACACGAATTCAACCAAGCACTACTCGCTAAACAAATCTAGAGGCTTGCGAGAGAACCCCACTCTCTTGCTGCGAGGGTGATGGCTGGAAAATATCACCCCGGAACATCAATCCTCTCCGGGACGGCAAAGGCGGGCTGCTCATACATATGGAGAAGCCTTACGTGGGGCAAGACCCTCTTTGATAAGGGATCGAGATGGAGAGTTGGCAACGGTGAAAACATATCTATCTACGACGACAGGTGGATCCCATCCCCGAACAGCTTCAAGATCCAGTCCCCGCCGAAGCTTGATCCCCAGACGAAGGTAAAAGAACTCTTACTTCCTTCAGGTGCGTGGAATAGGAACCTTGTCCAAGAGTCATTTCTCCCCTTCGAAGCGGACCGCATCCTCTCTTTGGCAAGACCGAAGACTCACAGCAAGGACACTATATCCTGGCACTTCGACAAGGAAGGACGATACACTGTGAAAAGCGGCTATTTCCTAGCCATGGAGTCTCGGGAAAATAACAGCAGCGCCGGTTCTACATCGTACGGGAACGATTATTTTTGGCGGAGAGTCTGGAGCCTCAAACTCCCCCCAAAAATTAAAATTTTCCTTTGGCGAGCACTACAGGACATTATTCCAACCAATGGCAACCTAGCCCACCGGCACATCCCTATCTCGGCGGCATGTTCTTATTGCGGTGCACAAGATGATTCTTCGAGCCACGGTCTTATTTTCTGTCCTCTCGTCGAGGCTGCGTGGGAAAACTCGGCCTTTGAGCAGTTTCGAGATCGCCCCGGACGACACATTCGGGACATCTTCCTCGACGCCCAAGAGTCTTTGACGGCCCATGATGTTCATCTTTTTGGCGTCTTTCTTTGGGAAGTGTGGAATCAGCGGAACAAGGTTGTCCATGGAGAACCACGAGCTATGCTTAAATCTGTGTTTTGGAGATCGGTCTCACTGCTAGATGACTACAATTTATTCTGCAGCAGCTCATCGTCTCACCCCCCTTACCCGGACCCATGTGCCTGGTCCCCGCCCTCCCTCGCGTAATGGAAGTTGAATGTAGATGCTGCGTACCCTGAAGATGGCGATTCGATGAGTCTCGGAGGTTGTTTCCGCGATCGTAAAGGTACGTTTATTGCTGGTTTTCGCAGAACCAGAAATAAGCCCCTTCTGTCTTGGGAGCGGAGCTTACGGCCATCCTGGAAGGCCTAACTTTCGCGGAAAAATGGAATCTCCTACCCTGTGAGATCGAATCAGACTGCAAAGTGGCTATCTCCATCCTCCGGGGTAAGAACAGCCGGGACAATGAAGAGGGGTTTATTATTGACGATATACGCGCTTCGCCAGGCTTTGCGACTTCTAGGCTTCGTTTTGTCAAGAGAGACGGCAACAGGGTTGCCCATATTATCGCTCACTGTAATTCCTTTAAGCATATTCCTGATACTTGGCTAAATGACCCTCCAAATTGTATTCATAATAGCCTGAAGACCGATTTGGCTTCAGCTATAGTTTAATAAAGTCTCCCAGTTTTCTGCTAAAAAAAAATAAAGCTACAATAGTGATTTGAACTTGAATTAAATTTTCAAAAAAACTAATAGAGCACTAACTGACCCAAAAAAAAAACATCTTTGGTATATCCCGAAATGAAGCCTGAGTACTAACCAGCAATGTGATATCCAATTCCTATTTTTCTCGGTGAATCTCATGCTAAGCTTCTTCGTCATCGCTACAAGATTCATCTACATTTATCTTGCAAGCTTTTCCACCATCGAGAGACATTCGACAGAGAAAACTTGAAAACGATTCCCCGGCTCCGTTGCAAATCCTCGTCAATCTCAGATAAGCATCGTCAGTTAGAACACCCGAATCTTTCAACTTCCCTACGACTCTTTCGATCCCCGAAACGTCTCCTCGCTCTTTCAAATAATCCAAGCATTTTCCCAACGTCGCGTGATTCGGCGAAACGTTTTCGCGGCCGATTGAGAGTCCGTTCTCTAACATCTCAACGGCTTCATGTAACTCCCCATTCTCAGCGAACCCAGTTGCCAACAAATTCCACGAGCCAGCCGACGGAGATTCCCCTCCTTCCACGACTCGTCTCACCAAAGATTCCGCCTTTTTCAAGAGACCATTCTCGCAGTAACCACGAACCAAGCAATTCACCACCCGGGAATCGTATCCTGTGCTACGCTCCGATTCCCACTCCTCGAAAATCTTCTCAGCACCTTCGATATCCTTTAGCTTCACGAGGGAAGTAATCATGGAAGCGTGCAGTCCGTCTCTGTGCTGATGTGGCACTTCGCACGACTCCCAAAGCCTGAAAATCTCGTCCCTTTCGCCCGCGTTGGCGTATAGAGTCACGAGATATCTAAGCACGGTTTTCCTCTTCCGGGATTTTGTTTTCTCGGCTTCGCGTTCGAGCTTCCGAAGCGCCTCCAAAGCCTCTTCCTTCATTCCGAGTCTCAAGAACCCGTCGGCCGCGATCGCGTAGAGCTTCCAATCGACGATCGGGTTTCCCATAATCCTCGCCACCTCGGAAGCATCGCTCGCTCTGATGCGATGCGACATCAGATTTCTGAGAGTGAACTTGTCGCGAGCGATCCCCTTCCGTTCCATCTCTTCCAAGAGCTCGTCGATCTTATCGTCGTCTCCGTTCTTCGAGTAGAGGTTGATCAGCGCGTTGTAAGGGAAAGACGTGTCCGCCAAATCTCCGTTCCTCATTTCGTTCATCGTGGACTCCGCTTTTTCGACGTCGTTCTCGTGGACGTAGCAGTTCAGGAGCGCGCCGGACAAGCTTCTCGAGTTTTTCTTGACCGAGAGCGTGCTGAAGAAATACTCTGCGCGCTCGATCCCGTGGAGTTTGTAGATCAGTTCCAAACGAATCGCTATATCCCTCGGGGATAGCTCCATGAACCTGCTGTCTGTCATCCACGTCGATACCTGAAGAAAACAAAACTGAGATAGCTCTGCTACAATTTCCACATTGTTTAAGAAAAAAGATACAATCATGCGACAGATATTAATCCAAAGATATCTTGAGGTTTCTGAGGCGTTTCCGTTTCAGTGATAGTTTACAACAGTACAGTCTCTTTACCCTAGATATTTTTTGTTGTGCGAACAAAGTCACAAATGAACCAGGAAGCTATAAACCAGAAGAGGACACATGAAAAGAGCAAGACATTTTTCCCGGGGAAAGCGAGGTAAGAGTCCGAGAGCGAATTCGAAGACAAGAGGCGAGGGATTCAAAATCGAGAGACAGAGAGAGAGAGAGAGACCTGAAGAGCGTGATGGTATCGTCTGAAGTCTTTGAGGGTTCGGACGAGCCAGCCGAGCTGAGACTTGTGGACTGGTCGACCCTCGGTGACCCATTCGCGTAGCACCGGAAGAACGGAGGCTTTCGGGTCTCGAATCGATTGGACTCGCTTGAACAGATTATCAGAATCAGAAGAAGAAGAAGAAGGTGTTTTTGGAGCTTCCGAGGAGAAAAAGGAAGTGAAGATTCTATAGTAGTTGTAATGATTGCGATTGCGAAGCCCCCCAGATTCCACGACCTTGCTCAGGAACACCTTCTTCATTTCCCGGGACTATTATGGAAATAGAAACCTGAGTGTTTTGTTTTTTTATAAATCAAATATAAAAGCTGTAGATCACACAATGCATAGTGATCATGAAAAATTGAAAACCGAGTGTTTCGTTTTCTAATAAAACTCTTATCTTTTTCAACGAGCTTAATACGGTGATGGTGCGCATTCAATATTAGATCACACAATGCATAATGATCGTGAATTGCGGTTTGGTTTAGTTTTCTAAAAGTTTTTAAATTCTGATTCTAATTTTTAAATTTAAAAAACAGATTTAAAATTACGTTTCAGAATATTTTAATGTTGTTTGATTATGTTTTCAATTCAATTATTTTTAGATTTTAATTTAAAGCTTAAGAATTATAAGTATATAAAATAAATGAAATTGAAAACAACTTCTTTTTTCTGTTTTCTAATTAAATTTCAAAGCAAAAAGAACATAATTCCAAATCTGTTTTCTAAATTAATAACCAAACATGTTTTCTAATTGTGTTTTCTAAAATTTATAATTAGAAAACAGAAAACAAGATTGGAAAACTAAATCAAACATGGACTAAATTAATTCAAGGTTCGCCCTACTGTTACCGTTATCATACCGAGATTTCAATTTCGGGGGTAAACCGCTTACCAGATGGGAAATCGAGGGATATTCAGACAAAAAAATGGTATTTAGATAAATATTTTACAAAAAATATTTTACAAAAATAAACATATTTTTCATAGTTCATACAACAAACACATGATATCAATTCATCATTACAAATCATCATATTCATCATCAAATCATCATATTAAACTCAAGAACATCATTAACCATCATTAAACATCATAAGCATATTCATCTCAAGAACATTCACTCAAGAATATCATAATCATCATATTCATCATCTACAACATAAAAAAACTCAAATTCGAATTAAAAATCAACATTTTAATTCGGATTAAACCTAAAAATACATAGAAAACCATACAAAACAACCAATAAACTCATATGCATTGCTCAAACCATTGAAATCATGGATTAAAATAAAAAATGATAAAAAAATGAAAAAATCCAAATATTGGAAAACCCCCCGAAACTTACCTACCGAAAACCAAGGAAAGTTGACAAAAAAAACTTGCGACGAACGAAAACACCGAAAAGTACCGAAAAGCACCGGTAAATTGGAACGAAAACAGTAAATGTCGAACCGGTACTGGTATTCTCCGGAAAAGCGGTTTCCGGTTGGTTTCTCCGAAAAGTCAATCCTTGAATTAATTTCGATAGTAATTAGAATACCGAGATATGGGTAGCATTTCTTGTTAATTGAGATATAATCATGCCTGTGATATCCTTTACTTTTATAGAAGTTTACAATGACCAATTATCTAAATTTATGTAATTTATCTATACCAACCGAACAGTTTCCATCCTAAGCGCTTGGGTTTGGGTGGCGCGAAGTTAAAACACAGCTATAGCCTATGTCTATATAATTATAAACATATATAGACAAACAGAGACACTATGAAACAATGATGATCTGATAAGGGTCACGAATTCATTCACGAATTCATTTACAGTGGAAATGTGTAGCAGATATACGTGCCTGTGTTTTACAGCAAGTATTTACAGTGCACGATCTCATTGTGTTACTTATTCACAATGGCTAGCAGAAGCATTTGTCATCGCAGCAGATTACTGCCCAGGTTAAAAGTTAAATTTACAGGCATACACAATTCTTATAACTCAAACTCCGCGAACTCCATAGAAACGCAGAAACTTCAACGGTTTCACCGTTTCCTGTGATAAGGCCTCTAATTAGCATCATGAATGAACAAATGGTGCAATTTAATAATGAAAAAAAAAAAAAAAAAAAAAAAAAAAAAAAAAAAACCTGAATATTGTCTCCAGATTGGGTAGGGAAATAAAACCCCGTCGAGCAATTTTTCAATGCCTCAGGACTCTTCATCCATTCTCTCCGTGCGTCACTCACCTTTATCTTGTACTTGAACATCTGACACAAGAAAAACAGTCACGCGAAAGTAGAGTTTTCTTTAAGCTCCCAAGTCCAAACCAATTCCGTTTTATAACGTGATAGTTATAACTCGGTAGAGAACATGGAAATGAGATAGAGTTACATACCTTTGAGAGTGGGACACTTGGCTTTTCATCGTCTCCATCTACAACTGTTCCAGTTCCCTGGCACTCGGGACATATTACACCACCAATCGGTGTCCACACAGGATTTATGGCAACTTCGTTCTGTACGTTATTGCTTTTGGACGCAGATTTTCTGCGAGACCTGCGTTTAGATTTAGGAGCTTCTGGCTGCTTAGATATAGTTTCTGCCTCGCAAAGAAGTATCCAGTGTATGACACAGGAGGTATGAAACAAATGAAAAGCCTGCGTGTACAAAATAAAATTAAAAAAAAAAAAAATCAACAAGCAAATTAATATGATGAAACTGGCAAATAACGTGATAGTTAAAACAAACGTAGGGGATCAGAAAGAATAGAACGTTTGACCGGCCTAACCCACAGGGGAGATTTATTCAAAGTCACAACCTACCTAGACCAACCCCCTAAAGGAGAGGGGGAAAAAAAAAAAAAAAAAAAAAAACCCTCGCCATTGCTAGGGTATAGTCCCTTGATCCCCCGCCTGACCCCACACCATTGCTAGGTTCCTCTAGAGGGGCTTAAACTAAGATACTCTTGGAAATAAACCAAGTGCCTGACCACTAGACCAACAACTCTTAGATCACTTATTTTGTATTTTTTTTAGTGAAAAATACCAAGCTCCTTATATTTAGGGTCCACTCACAAAAAGAGAACAAATTGCATTCAAGTAAACAATAAATTAACACTAAATCAAGCTAATAGAACGAGAAACATAAGCAATTAGTCTTACCCCATTCCCGTTTCGGCTACTGCAAGCGAGCTTTCCATTCTTCACATTCATAAGAGTTGCTACATCTTTCCCAGGAAGCATCTTGTGTTGGCAGATATCACACATTCGTTCAGCAGCAATTCGCTGCTTCCGTCTCAGCTCTCGTCTCATTGCCTTGCTAGATATGAATCTGGAATCCAAAAGCTGACCGTCGTATTGGTGTAACATCAAACTTGATGTCGTAGAAGTCGAGGAATCATCCCCAGCTGAATCGTAATGGTTATCCGAGCCTTCATTAGAATCCTTCGGATCAGATAGCAGTTTCGTCCTTTTATTATTAGACCCTTCACCATTCTGCGTTTCTCTCGAAGGACTAGAGCAGAGCAATGATTTCACGTCATCAAAAAAACCCACCCTGCCTAAATTGAAATCGTTATAGCTGAACGTAACAACAGCGAAATCATGCTCGGGGACCTTTGAGAAGTCCTCATCCTCGTCACTTCTTTCACCTAACCACTCACACCATATTCTGCTAATATCATTATCCTGGAATCTTGCAGATAGTAGCCCGTACCCCAATTCCTTTGCTTTCAGATTAGTAACTTCGCTCCCAACACGAACACCGGGGATCACCATGGCATCATTCTCTTCAACAGAGTCTAGATCTTCATTTTGATTGTCAAGCTGCTCGTTAACCTGCCCATCATATGCTACTATAGCAAGACTATGACCATTCTCGTGAGAGTCCGACAGCCTTCTTTGGTTTCCATTCGAGGCAACAGTCTCTTCTTCATTCTCAATAGGATTACTAAAGAAAACAACACCGTCATTAAACGGCCACGGGTTCGGTCCCAAGAGAGTGACCTTGGCAGTTGAAAACCTCTCGTTGTGAAGACTACCATTCAGGTGATCGAACAATACGGAGTCACTGTAACAGGGTGCTAAACACAAGGTACAGAAGAAAAATGACTTCTTCCCATCTTCTCGAAGTTCGACATAGATGTGCCCTTGAGACCTCACGTTACGAAGAATCGTTCGTTTCGCCTGGTCCTTCGAATTACAAGCAGTAGTTTTCTTTGGAAATGCTAAAGCATTCGAATTTTGAAACCCTAAAGTCACTCTTCCAGCCATCCGCAAGATTACAGGTCTATATCCAAAGCTCTTTCTGAATCCCAGATAACAATCCAAATTCTAGTAGATCTTTAGTCAACAAGGACAAGAAAGTTAATACCGACAATCCGAGCTAAGGGTAGCTTAAAGAACTCCCAACCAAGGATTCACTAGATTTTCTCATAAGTGTTTAGCCGAATTCCAATTCCTCTCTTAACGTCTAAGAGGGCTATAGGCACAAACAATTCACAGACCACGCGTAAACCTCAGGGCGTCCAAGTACTACCGGAAACCCTAAAATTCAATTCCGACAGAAATTTGACAGTAAAATGAAAGTCGCCAAGAACCAACTCACGCCCTAGCAAATGCCTGCCAAAATATCACAGTAACCCTATATTCTTGTTCTCAAAATCTTCAGAAAATTCAGTTCAAAGAAGAAAATTTCGTACACACTAACCTCGAAAACAAGAAACCAGCTTAAGAAGACCTGAATTTAGATATTCGCGGTATACTAGGTATCAAATTCTTCGAGAACCGCGGAGTTCGACCGTCGAGAAGTAGTGCGTCGAGAGAGAGGAAACGAAGCGCGTGGGAACACGAATCTTCCATAGCCATGTCCATTTCCTCGCAGACGAGCGGAATTCCAAATTCAAAGGGAAAAAAGAAGAAGGAAAACAGAGGTAAGTAATCTCTGTGATGTTTGCTTCGTGCCAAATTAAAGAGGGAACCGAATTTTTTGAGAAATTTTTTTTTAAAATAATTATTTTTTAGAGCTATTTTACAATTTTACAGTACACGAAAGGATAATGATCCGCGAGATCAGTCGAGGCGGTGATAGCATGTTTAAGAGCTGATTTAGTGAGACCAATCTCAACCGTTGGATTCAAGAGATCGATATTTCGACTTGCGATGTACGTTGGATGAGGGGGTTAATGGCAGAAGAGTGGTGCGGTCTGGAAACTTTTTAAGTTGGGTAGTTTGGAAGTTAAGATAAATGTTTTTTAATTCCTAAATAAATACAATTGTAAAACAAATTAAATAAAGCTTCATTGGAATATGCCAGGGATTTTATGAAATGCGTAGGGGTTTTTTTTTTTTTTTTCGTAGTTACGTGAGCCACCTGGCTTCTGGTAGGTGTGCCATTTTTTTTTCTCTCTTTTTATGTTAAAGGAAAATGTGCGCTTTTAGATATAGTCGATCTAAGCCACATCAAACGTTGCAATTGTAATCTAGCCAACGTTTCATTTAATTTTTTAATCTAGCCAAATTTGATGACGTGTCTTATTTATGTAAGATGGTATTTACTATATTAGCCTTGGTTTGGTTTCAAAAATACTAACCCACGTTTTGAAACTTGGGTTTATAGCCGAATTTTTTATATTCGGTTTATATTTCGAATTTTAAAAAAAATTATATATTTGGCAAAGTTGGTTATTGAGCGTTTATTTCTTTAATGAACATTATAGCCGTGTAAGCAAATACAGTGTAAATGTTTGTAAATTTTTGTTAATCTCCGTTGCTTTGTTAATTTCTGTTAATTATGGTAAATTTACATAAGTGCAGGTAGAGCCGATTTCTTTCCTTTCCTTTAATACGCATTTAATATGGTATTTTTTTCCAAATTTATTTTCTAATTTTGAACGGGTCATGAGTAATTATGTGTATTCATTATCCTGTTTGACTTATTCAATCAATAAATATTTCATTTCCCTTTTAATTACATCACCGAATCTCCTATTATGAATTCAAAAGGCTGAAATTAAATTGTTGTATACAATATAAATACGTGTATATATTTCAAATTAAAAAAAATCTATATTTGGCAAAGTTGGTTATTGAGCGTTTATTTCTTTAATGAACATTATAGCCGTGTAAGCAAATACAGTGTAAATGTTTGTAAATTTTTGTTAATCTCCACTGATTTGTTAATTTCTGTTAATTATGGTAAATTTTTTGTGCATTTATTGCATTACTGGATTCACACGCATAATATCAAATAAACCAATTTTTTTTTTCCAAATTTATTTTCAAATTTTGAACGGTTCATGACTTATCTCGTGTATTCATTGACGTGTTTGACTTTGACTTATTCAATAAATAAATATTAGCTTTCTCTTTTAATTACATCACCGAATCTCCTATTAAATTAGCTAAATATCCAATTAAATTGCAAAAAAATATGAAATTAATTAGCTGTATACAATTCAAACCGGTCAAACGTGGGCTAGTGCTTTGATCAAGTAAGTATAAGAAAAAGGGTAAATTAGGTATTTTATATCCGTAAATTTCAGTAAATGGCTATATTGCAAAATTTACCAAACGTTGGCTAGATTCCAAAAACCATGTTTCAAAATGGCTACGTTGCTAGTTTACCCTATAAAAAAGAAAATTGAACTGGATTGTTTCATTTTTTTTTAACGGTAAGTATTTATACTTTCTTTCACATTTGTTTTCAAATTAATAATTTTTAATTTTATGTAAATGTGAGACATTTTTAAGAGAAAAATATGAAAAGGACATAAAAACCTATTAATCTCAAAATAGGAGAATAAATGTCATTTTTCTCAAAATATATGACTCTCTAAATATATAGTCATATGAAAACTCAAGTTTTGTCGTATACCCAATCTTTAGTAAATTTGAAGTAAATAACCATGAGATTTTATTAACAAAGAAAAAAAAATGGTCTATTAGGTAAATAGTCACATTTACAGTTTGACATTGCTAAATAGTCAATGTTTCGTAAATTTTAGGTAAACAACAACTTTCATATATTTACAGACGTAAATTATAAGTAAATAGTCACTTTCATTTATTATGTCACGTCATCTTTATGACTATTTACCTAAGATTTACGAAACGTTTGCTATATACCAATTCCAAACGTTTTAGTTGGCTATTTACCTAATTTTTTTAAAAATAAAACAATAATTGTAAATAACTATCAGACTCCAAGGGGCATAAATGTAATGTTAAAAACGTCTAAACAATGTCATATCACATAATGGTTATTTAGTTAAAATTTACAAAAGATTTGTTATTTAGCAAATCTTCAAATTTTAGTGGTTTAATTACTTAATTTATTGCAAAAAAATAAATTCTTGTGATTATGATACACTAAGATTGCGCGAAAACAAGGAGGGTAGGCAGGCTGAGTTCGGGAGCCTTATAGAAACCATGAAGAAGCTTGTGCGAAATCTGTGGACAAATTTTTTTTTATCCCAGCAAAGTTCAATGAACTAAATAGCGGATGTTCGATAGTTTCTATTCATGAATACTTTGGCGAACAATGATCAGAATGAGCTTCTCGTGTATCAAGATGACAAGCACACAAATCGGACAAACTTAGTCCAAGTGTACTAGTGTATCATTCGAGTTAGGATACGATTGGACCAGCAGTACTATCTTAGAAACAATATTTTTGTGTTGATGCATAAAATGAATAATAAATTTAAAAACACACAAAACGGGGTCGTGTATTGTGAAAAAAATAATATGATAGACTCTCATAAAAGCAATAACATATTTACCCAAGTGATTTGTAAAGAACGGAAACATAGAATATTTGATAGAGCGAGTTAATTTACCAGAGTTTTGTTAAACACCTAGTGTCTAAGGTGCACCATTTTGAAAAGCAAGAACAAATCCTATACCTCAGCAAAGTCCATAAATACCAAGTTTCTCTTCTTAATTAAGCACGACTTAAGAGATCATCTTCAACTCTTTAAGAAAATACTCTTTACACTCAAACGATCCATAATTGTTACAAAAATTTACCACGGCCTCTCATGCTCATTCTCTAGTTCTCTCTTGGATTCTCAAATATAGAGAAAAAAATGCAATTTGATGTGTATTTATTTTGAGTGCTCCAAGGCACCATTTTCATAATAAGAACTATACCCATATGTAAATTACGAGTGCTCTACTATTTTAAGTCATTTTCGTGAATCAACATCGAATAGATACCCAATCACTTGAAAAAAAAACATCTCACCTTGAGTATTCTGTGAAATCGAAATTAGATTTAGAATCTACATGATGACATAGGGCGATGCGTTTCCGTCCATGAACAGAGTTGTACAAAAAAGGTGACATGTAAGTAATGATACCACGTTTGCTTCATGTGATGAACACTGGATGGAGAAATTATTATGATTCATATTTGGACTTAAATAATTTGTCACATGCTAATCGGTTAGTAAAATAAGTTTGGTAATTATAAAATTTGATATATAATATGCTTTAACAAATTAATATAAAATCTTAGTTTAAGTAATGATTCTCCTACATGAAAGCTCACCCACTTTTATAATTCCACGTTAAATTATCAGTGGGGACACGGACTCTCAAACAACCAATGCTAAATTAATATAAAAAAAAAATTGGTTTGTGTTATTAGAATTAACACGGTCTTAAACAAAATGTAATATGTTTGTATAGCACTTACGAGTCTTACGTGATCCTTGTACTTAGATAATCACATTCATATGAACTATTTTTAAGATATTGCATATCAAAATATCGGGGAATGTATCAACATAATTGCGTATCAAACACCATTGTATAGAGATTATGAAAACTAAAGTCCCCCGTATGAAAATATTTCAATTTAGCCTACAAATCCCTCCCTCCCTATATCTTCATTTAAATTTGGTTTAATGTATGGTTGCGTTTATATTTTGCTCCTATTATTTATAGCAGATTTGAGCGTATTCTTAAATTAAGAAAGAGGTTATGAATTGTTGACAACCACACAAAAAGAGATCTGCAAAAAAGAATATCGGTTCTGACATCTAAATTCTAAAACAAGAATATAAAAAATCAATGTCTTCATGTTACGTTTTTATTTTGCTTTTATTTTAAACAACGTGAATATTGCCTTAGGGAACGCATCCGATTTTGAATACGACAATCAAAGGTATATATATATCATAGTAATAACTATATCAAAGGTATATTGATCACATAATGAAAAATAAAATATCAAACGTATGCGATAACAATTCTATTTTAGCGAATATAAAAAAAAAATTACAAAAATAAAGAGGCGTCTAAAGAATTCGAACATGACAATCGAACAGGAGAGAAAAAGAAAATAAACAAACGACAAAATTAAAAAAAAAAAAAAAAAAAACATGGAAATCGAGTTACATGATGAATAATAATTAGCGTCGCATGTTCTTGACCTTGTGCCAGCCTTTTTTGCAGGACGCGCCAACGATCTTCACTCCTTTCTTGAACAGAATCTTCAGTTCCTGGGCTCGATCTTTCACTTTCTCAAACCCACCCATTTTTTTTTTTTTTATGACGAGCGAGAGAGAATAGGAACAAGAATAGGGTTTTGGGACTTTTGAGGGGTTTTTAATGTTTGTTTGTTAAGTTTGTTTGTGTGGGATCTGGAATTAGCTGGAAATGACAAGAGAGAATGAATGGTGGGGTGATTTTATTTTTGGCAGCTCATGACTTTCATTTCTTCTTTCTTATATTTATTTTGTTATTTTTATTATTCTTCACGGTTAAAAGCCAAATGCTTCATTGGATCCAACGCAGAGCTTGGACACGTGGCGATCATCGAGCGAAAGTTAGGGGATAGGGGAGGCGCTTGATGTGATGTTTGATGGTTTCCTCCGGGCCAGTGGGAGGTGTCCACGTTGATTGCGGGAGAATTTATAACTGTTGGAGAATTTGATGGTTTTTTTTTTTTAAGATTCCATAGAGAATTTGGTGTCAATCTCTTAATTTTTTTAATATTTTAATTATAATTTTATTTTATTAAAAAAATTAATTCAATTAATCGGAATAAATTAAATTAATTGTTTATTAGATTATTTAATTTAATTTATTTCGACTTGTTAAAATATTTTTTTAATAAAATAAAAATTTTAGCTATTTTTTAAAAAGATAACGAACTATTGAATACTACGGTTTCAATGGTGCATTTTTTTTATTAATATGAATGGCTGTTTATTTATTTATTTTTTATTTCTATATTAGTCCATTTTCAATTAAAGGGCCGGAGTTTTTGCCACGATTAACGAAAACCATAAAAACGTAAATATATAGCTTTAATCCCAATCGTATATAAGTCATTTCAATTAAATAAAACAGTTTGATATTGCACTTAGTTTACTTTGGTTTTGTATAAAATTTCAGCTAAATTTAAAAAAAAAATATATATATATATATATATATATATATATATATATAGGAAATGGCGGCATAAGTGCCCAAAGTTTTCGGGTTTTTACACTTATGTACCCAAACTTTTTTTTTTTTCGCGGCATAAGTATCCAATGTCGCTTCTCCGTCACGCTTTTAGTGTTTTGGACGTTAAATGTTGTTTTGGACGTTAAATGTAAACCCCGAGCCACGTGTCTTCATCGCTGGATTTATACATTTTTATCTTTTGTAAAAAAAAATTATTTTACCTCGGATCGTCTCCCTGACCGGCCGCCGCGCATCGCCATGGCCGCGATCAAGCTCGACTTCCCCGTCCCCGCCGGGCCCACCAGAAGGTAACCCCGCCGCCACGCCCTCCCGGCTCTCCGGTACCTCTCCCGGCTCCCCACAAACCTCTGCAGATCCTCCACCACCGCCTCCTTCGCCGCCGCCTCCATCGCCACCGTCTCAAACGTCGCCGCGTGATCGAACGCCACCGAATCCCACCACTCCCTCGCCGCCACCGCCGTTACTCTTCCCCTCCGCCGCCGCCACGTCATCATCCTCGCCCTCGCGTCCATCATGATCGCGACGACGGTTTCTTTATTCCCGGCGGGATTTATCGTGGCCTTGAACGGCCTCCGGTACGTCTCCGACGAGGGCTTCGTATCTGTCGGAAAGAAAGCGGCCCTCGACAACGCATCTGTGGCCGTCCCCGTCTTAGCGACGCTGCGGTACTTCCCGGAGGCAGCGGCGCGGAAGTACTGCTTCGCGGTGCCGGCGGAGGCGGGGCGGCGGTACCTGGTGAGGACGACGTACTTCTACGGCGGGTTCGACGGCGGAGATTCGCCGCCGGTGTTCGATCAGGTGCCGGCGGAGGCGGGGCGGCGGTACCTGGTGAGGACGACGTACTTCGGCGGAGGCGGGACGACGTACCTGGAGATTCGCCGCCGTTGTTTTTTTCATTTCAAAATTATTTTATTTAAGCAAATCAGTCGCATATATTAACTCAGACATTGTAGGATGAAGACACGTGGTTCGGGGTTTACATTTAACGTCCAAAACTACATTTAACGTCCAAAACACTAAAAGCGTGACGGAGAAGCGACATTAGATACTTATGCCGCGAAAAAAAAAGTTTGGGTACATAAGTGTAAAAACCCGAAAACTTTGGGCACTTATGCCGCCATTTCCTCATATATATATATATATTTTTATATATATATATATATATATATATATATATATATATATATATATATATTGTAGGGTTATTAGTTAACTTATACATTGTCTTATATTTGTGCATAAAAGTGTAGATACTTTGTTTCACAATGTCTTGTTTTGCAAGCTTTATCATTTTGTTTAATATTTTATGATTATTAATTGTAAATAAATATAAAAAATATTTTTATTTCAAGAGACGTGTATTTATTTTTATTTATATATTTTATTGAATGCTTTACCATTTGTCCTTATATTTTTAAAAAATTGTAGAATAAGTAAGAAAAATAAGAGATATAGCAGCAAACTATGGAGTTTGCTGTGTTGTATAAGGTTCTATTATGATTAAAAAGAAATTACGGTTCCATCAACTATTATTTAGTGATAATATCCCAACTTAATTAATTTCCGCTAGGTTCACCGAAACTAAAAGAATTTAACTTTGTAATCTAAATTATAATTAGATTTTAGAAATTTGTAAGGCTAATCGAATTTATGAAACAAATTAATATACTTAAGTTTCAATATGTATTTTTAACTTGTAAGTTTAATTTCCATCACTCTTAAAGAAGTCAATATAATCAAATGGGTAGAAATTATTTTTAAAGTATCTAAATTTAACAGTGGTTAAAGTTGAATTGATTGTTAACGGTCATATTTCCAAAATTTGTAAGAGTTGCTTTTGTAATGATTTGAGAATATGTGGATACATAATTGAGACAGAGTTTGCAGGAGAGAGAGGGTAATGCTTAAGAAACGTTTTAAAAAAAAAAACAGTGTTTTGGGGTTTGCTTTTTAGTTATAGAGGATAATAACTAACTCTATTAAAGAGTGTGATATGTTAGAGCTTTTATCTCAAAATTATCACGCATGATATTCATAAACTCTGGTTAATATCAAGTTTTTATTTTTTTATGGGTGATTTCTAGCACCAAATTTCTACAATTAGGCTGGATACTTGTTTGGCCTAAATGAGCTCTTAAACTATTAGCTATTACTGGACGTCTACAATTTTAGTTTCACAATGATGGCATTATTTTTAAGAATAAATTGAAACCAAAAATCGGATAGATGTCCGAAGCGTAGATGTCATAAATCGAAGGATTACAAATCTGGGAATGAAATGGACTCTATTATTTAGATGCTTGTTTTATTTCAAATTCTGCATTTCATTCACATAACTTCGATTTATGGCATCTATACCTCGGACATCCTTCCGATTCTCGGTTTCAATTTATTGTTAAAAATAATGCCAACATTGTGGAACTAAAATTGTAGACGTCCAGTAACGTCTAATATAAACCGTGTAGAGTTCAAGAATTGTTACGGGTGAAGTGAAAAGTTATTTTACAACTTTCACAATGGAAAATGAAGGCTCATAAAAATCAAATTCAACGGCAAAGCTCAAGAGATCGACTATAGTCACAAGTTCACTAGCACCCAAGTCATTTAAGACTTCTTACAATCTTTGTAACCGACCACCTAATCGACCTGAATTCACTCGAGAACTCTACAATGGACAATTCGATCTTTTCTATCTATTACATTGAAAAACCTCGGTATTACATATATTTAGCAAAAAATTGGCTACGTAAGTCACATAAACTATAAGAATTGTAAATTAGTCAACCTTTGATAAATACTTTGTAAATAGCCAACTTGCATACGTGGCAGCCTATTAACTACTTTTTTTTTACATGTTTAGCTGAGTTAAATAAGTCTTTTATTAATCTGTTAATAAGTTAACTTGGCTATTTACAAGAAATTAACCAAAGGTGAGTTATATCCCAATTCACTATAATCGTGTGGCTATATAACTTAATAATTTGCGTTGTTTAGAAAATCGCATCAATAATTTGGCACTTAAAGGAGAGACCACCAACAATCATGGTAGACTACTTCCATGAGAACATTACCAACGTTGTCGAAAGACTTGCCCACGCGGTAACGGACAACTATAACCTTGTAAAGCATCGAGTGCGAATCTATGCTTAGAAATTTCTTGTAGCTTCCCAAGCTCACTAAAGTGCACACTCTCAATATATATAATTTATGTGGCTCCAAATTCCAAACAAATAATTAATCGACGGAAAGTAAAAGAATGAAACACGAAATTTTACTTAGGCTATTACTAAATAATGTCCTATGTTTTGCTTGGAGAATAGTTTCACTTACAAAAATCAATACGAGATTACAGAAATTACGAGCTCTCACACTTTCTATTTTCTCTTCAAGTCGTTCAATCTATTTTTCCTTTCATTCTTCTCCCACCCTCTGCCCTCAATCTCCCCTTTTTTCTTTTGGTTTTCACAGTCACATCTTCCCTAATTTTTCTATTAAAATTTCCGACAGAAGGACTATTATTGAAATAATTTATTATTTTAGGGGTAACCGTTGTTATGTATTTTTTTTTTAAAAAGGAATCGGTAATCTAATTTGATACTCAGTCACTTACTTTAATCATGCTGCAGCTGAGCTAAAATTCTATTTTTAATCTATTTTGACCTTATCGTATGAGTATATAGTGACAACAACAAAAAAAAACATAACATATTTTTCCATCTTGTAGATTGCAAGAAAACTATACCTATATGGTAAACAGGTGCGAAAACAGCGATTGAAAAGATTTAATGCCGAATTGTTGAACATATACTGATTTACATGAAAAGAACATCAATGAACACACTCTAGATTGTGATTTGTAATCCGTATACAACAAATCAAATGCAATTTTCAAACGTAGTACTTTACGGCTTATAGCAGAGAACAATTTCCTTGCAAAGACCTTCATGATATGGCAGTTATAATAAGTGTCATTGCATTGTAAAGGGAATGTATTACAATTGAAGAAGCTAAGTTTCCTGTCCAACAGTAAGAGCACCCAAAGACACACCCAATGATGAATAACTGCACGAAATTCTCACCGGAGAGGTGTGATGCGCTAAAAACCGCAGAGCTTATGAGAACTGCTTTTTGCCATTGCATCGTTGAGGAAAGTGACCTCAATAAGAACCCTCTATACACAGTTTCTTCTAGAAGCGGAGCGACGACGCAGTATACAAAAACAATGCTAGCTTTTGAAATGTTGTTGTTGCCCACAAGTATCTCCTTCACTGCAGGGTTGTTCACTGCCTGAAAAAGCGAACAAAATTCCGAATTCTATAACACCTTTGATCATAATTGTTAGGATTTGAACCCGAAATCTGACCTAACCAGAAAATAATCAAAGAAACGAATGGTAAATAATACATAGATTTACAGTGGTTCATTGTCAATGCGAGAAATATGTCCACTTTACCGCTGCGAGTTTCACTATAACCTTCACAATTTTCTATTGCGCTCTTCAAAGAACATCGATGCCCAAAATATAAATAGAGAAAAGATTAGGGGTAACGTATACAAGTCCAAACTTCCCAAACTAACCTCCAATAATTACCCTTACAAGTGTGAATTCTTGTCCTAAGGTCTTTGTATTATTGGCGATGAATTGGGTTCCACAACTTAACAATAATTACTACTGAATTTGAAGGGGACCTATAGTTTGTTGCACGATTCGAGATGACTTAAAAGAACAAATCAAGAGATTTTATACTAGAGAAGTTTATAGTGACACAAACCTTGGGCTCGAAGACACCGTCCATAATAAATGATGTGGTGAAAACAAGTGCAAAAAGAAACCCGAACCCTATCGCCGATGCCAATAACCAGTTCCGGTCGTTCAACGACTTGTCTGGTTTGAAGAACAAGTCTTCAAAGACGCGTCGCTGTACGGCTGTGAGCTTCAGCAGAGTAAAAGTCCCCGCAAGCTCAATATTTTGAGCTACAAGTAGCGATATCGCCTGAACTAAATTAAAAGGAAAAAAAAAAAAAAAAACTTTGATATAAGAAAATTGAATGTGTAAGAAAAAAATTCTCGAAAATAGACTCATTTGTTCACCCGAGTCTGTGGATCGAGATCATGTTGCTGCAATATTTCAGAAGCAATATTTATCCATCCGAAGCTCAAAGGAATGTGCAAACTGAGCATGTAAAAGGCCATTGTGGTCCACAAATCCCCAGAGTCCCAAGGAAGACTATCTTTGGACAGAACCGAGAAACTCTGTTCCAGAATTCACATAACAAATCAGAATTCTGCAATTGTTATCAAATTGACCACATTTATTATACCTAGCTCGTCTATGTTTGATTCTTTCCTGGGAATAAATTGGAACAAAATCAGGAGAGGGTACAGAAAGTTTTAACAAGATTTTGAATGACACTCGTTGAGACAAAATGCAAAGGGATTATATTATACGATACCCGAGAAGAAGCATTCTGGTTTCTGGAGCAAAAGCACTTGACATTGAAGTTGACGTTGGAGGAATAGAGAAGAGCTCGAGATGAGGCCTCTGAATAATTTCGCGACTGTCTAAATACCTGCGGTGTTGGATACGTGAAAATGGCATTTCCGTTGAGCAGCTTTGCTATCATCTTCTCAACTTTTTAGCGTTTTCTCAAGCCATTGATGTACTCTTGTTTTAGAGTAAGATACAAAAAAATCTAGAGATGGAATTGGAATTGGGAACACCACACTATAAAATTTTTATTTTGATTAATAAAATATATATATAGCTACTTAGAAACATGACTGTAGTTATCTTCTTCGTTTGTAAATTTTTCTACTTACGCGTCTTATATTTTTTTTGAAAATGCTCTTACGCGTCTTATAGATAAAATAAATATCTATATCTTATTTATGGATAATTAAATAATTATATAAATAAGAATATTTTAGCCACCCTCAGCGAGTAAAAATAATGACTTCCCGTCTGCAATCTTTTTTTAATCAAAGATACTTGGCTCAGAATATATATTTTTTTTAATATTTTTTTTATATAGCGTGTAAAGTAAACCCATAAATTACTTGCTTTCAATTGGAGCAATAACAGGAACAGGATGAACGGAAAGAAGAAGAAGATAAGCAAAGAAGAAGCAGAAGTTGAAGATCTTCTGAAATCGGTGGAAGACGATGTGCTCCTAAAACTCTCTGTCAACTCTCACATGTCCCGAGTCTCCCCAAATTACATCGACTCCGATCTCGATCGCCGATTCCGCGCCCTCAAGTCCCAGCCTTCTTCTTCTTCTTCTTCTTCTTCATCTCCGAACCCTAAACCTCCTCCTCCGCCGCCGGATCGTCTCCCCGCCGCCGCCGCCGCCGATCCGGAGCTCGAGGCAGTCCTCGGAGACGACCTCGCCGCCAGATTCGCCGCTCTCAGGTCGTCCGTGCCTAACTCGGACGCTGTCAAGGGATTGGGGGATAAAGAAAACGACGACGACGACGATTACGATGAGGATGATGAAGTGGAGAAGCTAATCCGGTGGGCCAAGGACGCCGCGCGTTTGGATCCATCTCCACCGTCCGATGACGAAGACTATGGCGATGCTGATACTGATCAGGATGGTCGTGATAGCGATGACGATGATGAGCATGATCTTCGGCCGGTAAAGTGAATTTTTATACAGATTTCGACGTGTTTGTGTAATTGATGTTTTTCGTGCGTTATTGATCAATCGGGAGACTTTTTGCCAAGTCGTTGACTACTTTCGCACCTATAATGCGACCATCGAGGATCTTAATCATCGATCAAAAGAATAGAATTTGATTTAGTTAATGTGTGAGATCGTAACATTCGTTGGCTTGATTATCAAGTATAGAAGGAAGCGTTCGAGTTTTTGTATCAAACTATGCTTGTTTGATACACAAAACTATGATTGTTTAATTAATTAGATGAAAAGAATTAGATCGCTGGAGGTGGAATTAGAAGCGGAATGATCTTCCAAGTATGTTGAGCTAAGATAGGCGTCGGAAAATACTTCGTATCAATCAAACATAGGTTCAGGCCCAAATTCCTTTAACTTGCAGTACTAACTCTTATCTTAGGAAGTTTTTAAGCATAAAAAAACTGGTAGGTGAGGAAATACCCCATCAAAAATTATAGTTTGGCCACCCTATTTTATCCCCAATTTAATTATTTTTCTTTTTGATAAAAAAAGAAAAAGAAAATTCTTCACTTTTTACCTCCCAACTTGTATTTTTTAGTTCCAACTCCTTAGGTGCCATAAATAATATTTCAATCTCATGAATCTAACCCAACTGTGATCGAGCACAACAAAGGTTTCAAACGTCAAATGAAAGAAAAATCAAAAGTTTTGGCAATGCTTTGAAGCAATAAGGAAGGCAAGCAAAACCAATCCCAGAGAGTGGGAAATGTGAACCATTTGCTGGGGTGATTTGTGTCAACTAAACCAATACCTAAAATCTTGCATCCATGAGTATCAAAAGTCGTTAAATCAAGAACAAAGAGAATCGCCACAACAAACAATCTCAATCGCAAGAGTCATGTTAGGATGCAAATTTGAAGCAACTGACATCCAATGATGCAAAGATGCACCAGCGAGGTTTTTTTGCATCCAAAAACTTGAGACAAGTAAATAGGAGGATTATGCAAAACTGAAAGACGAGCCACGATAATGCTCTGTAATGAGTTGCAAGGATTTAGTGAAGGGGATGGTTTTTTGAGGTATAGATATAGAGAATGAGTGAGTTCGAGAGCGAAGATTAGGTAGCAATGAAGCGATAAATTTATTTGAAAAATAAAATGGCTATAGTTTCTTAATTCGAAATTGATTTTTTTTTTTTACTTTTTTTTGTGTGTGTGTGTGTGGAGATATTGTTACTGTTTGACATAGTTTTGCCTTTAAAAAAAAAAAAAAAAAACAACTAATTTTCCCAAAAATTATAAAAATCATGCTTTTTAATTTTAATTTTAATTTTTTTTTTTTTTTATATTTTGTAAAAGCACAAAACAGTTGGGCTTAAAAAAAAAAACAACCAAGCTTAATAAACCGAACAAAACAATGGAGAGAGCCAGAATATTAAACATAGCCATTATGATCGAGTGGTTAATAAATTTACAAAACAGGCTATAACAGAGAACGGCAAAAACGTCGTCGATGGCCTCGGAAGGGATTGTGGAGCTCCAAAGAAACGGTCCGAAGTGGTCAAACATAGTGGAAGCCATAGTCAAGCTCGAGAGAAAGATTTTTCCCAAACACGAGTCTATTGCAAAGTCTTTCGAAGATGAACTCAGAAAAAAAAATAGCGGTTTGCTTTACGTGGAAATCGGCGGTGAAGTTGTGGGCTATGTCATGTACTCTTGGCCGTCTTCTCTTCTCGCTCTCATCACAAAGCTAGCAGGTAATCGCTCTTCAGATTTTCCGATGATCACCGGTTCTCAAACCACGCACACTAACTGTTCGACGAATTTCCCAACAGAGAGTCTTTGAACGCTTGTTGACTTCGGTTCTGTCTTTCTATGCTTGCAGTGAAGGAGAATTTCAGGAAGCAGGGGATCGGAGAAAAGTTGCTTAAAGCGGCCATGGATAAATGTAGAACGAGGAATGTACAGCGTATATCTCTTCACGTGGATCCCCAGAGAAGCCATGCCATGAATCTTTACAAGAAGCTCGGTTTTGAAGTTGATAACCTCATTCAAGGTTATTACTCTTCTGACCGAGATGCCTATCGTATGTTCTTGGATTTTGATTCCCAATAACTCCCAGATTTCCCAGATTTTGTTCTTGGATTTTGATGCCTATCGTATGTTTTTTTTTAATTCAATTTTTGTTTATTCGCCGGTCCGGTTCGGTTTAGACCACGGTTTTAAAATTTTAGTCCAGACCGAACCACTTATATAAACAAATCAGACCAAATCGGACAAGTGAAATTATAAATCATTTAAGACCAAACCCTTGGTCTAAAAACCAACGGTCCGGTTTGATCTCTGGTTCCACGGTTTTTTTGCACAACTTACGTGATACATTATGTGTATTCTACGTGATACACAATGTACGTTATACATTCTGTATTGTACATGATATATAATGCCCGGTATCTTTATAAATTGTATCCAGTTCTGTTTGTTAAAAAAATCCGTGATACATAATGTACACTGTGTATATTTTACTTCATTTTAACTTGTACATTATATAAACATTGTGTTTCGATTTCAATGCTGTCCTTTTTTCCTTTCGGTCGAGGCAAAGGGTTTGGCCGGTGGACACATTTTTCAGTGAGAAGTTTAAACAAAAGAGATATCTGAGGGAATTTGTGGATGTCGGAAATGTCGGAGAGATTCTTAGGTGGACATTGGATGAGAATGTCTTGCCAACCAAGATGGAGCTAATAAGTTGACTTGTTAACTAAATAGTTACATCGATTAGTGAAAATGTTCTTAATTTTCAAAATTTTAAAATAAATATATCTAAAAATAATTAAATGTTTCAGTATAAATTCATTTTTTATGACTGTTTGGACGGCCCTTTTTTTCTTATTACTTTTCATTCAGATATATAGCGTATAATTTATTACATTGAATATTTAGGCACAAATTAAGATATCTCACTGTGTTTTATTTGCCATCACACAAGATGAGACCTCACAAGACGAGGTAGTGTCACATAAACTAAGTCTTTGGAGAGAGTTTGGTGGGGCGTTCTGTGCATAGCGGCCAGTTGAGTAAATTAATGAAACGGGAAGGTTTAGCAAAATAAAGAAGAAGAAGAAGAAGAAGAAGAAGAAGAAGAAGAAAGTGAGCGCACAATACATTCTAATCCTTCTCTATTAATAAAATGGAAAAAATTATGAAAATAACGGTTTTGGGTCAATATTTTTCAAAATAGTGGTTATTTTAAATCATTTAAAAAACAATGTTTTCTTTTTAAGTAAAAAACAATTAATTTCCTTATAACTGAAATTGTAAACTATAAATAACATTAAACATCAAGTAAAAAAAAAGACTATTTACAATTTAAAAAACGCTATTTTCATAGTAAAATTATTAAACATGCAATTATTACGATAAAATACAAAACACGTCTACCAAAAACCGTTACGACAAATCAAATAAAATCCACTTTCCAATCTAAATTAAAATATTAACGATAAAGTAAGATTAGCTATCCCATTAATATAACATAACTAAATTGTATTTTCTACGTGACAGTTTTAATTATAACATAAAACAATCAAGTAAGTTAGCTACAAATATAACATACGTACACATTTTTTTTTTGGCAGTCTAGCAAAATAGCCAAAATGAAACAATGAAATTTATTTTTAGCCTACTTTTCACAACTTTTAGTTAAATAATCAACAAGTTTATGTGGCAATAATTAAGGTCTGATTTGCTCTTATTTATTAACAAATTCGTCATTATCTCTCTCATACTTTTTTCCTACACTTTTTTTACATCAAACCATATCTATCTCATATGAACTCGAAATTGAGTGATTCCAAATCCTACGGATTCGTGACGCCGAGATCTTCAAAAATAGATCCTTTGCATTTGATGAAAAATCATGTTTAATACCATAGATGTAGAAAAATCACGTTACTACCTAGGGCTGAAACTGGATCGGTTCGGTTCGGTTTCTTATATTTTTTTATATCCGAATCCGAATATTCGGTTTTTAAAAATTCAGTCAAATATCCGGTCTAATTTAGTCTAAAACCGAAATTCGATTATCCGGTTTCTTAAATCCAATATCCGGTCCAGTATCCGTTTTTCAAAATTCGGTTATCCGATTCATTAAATTTCGGATCCAGTTTTATATCCGGTTTAAACAAACCAGCTATCCAGTTTTTAAAATACATATCTAGTTCTAAAATTATCAAAATAATTTAAATACGAGTACAAAACGAGTCATATAAAGCTCCAAAATAATAATTCATAGTCTAAAAAATAAAAAATAGGTAAAAAATGTTGTGAATTTTTTTTTTTTTTTTTTTTTTTTTTCAAAATCATGGTCTATGTAGTTGTGAAAGACCTATGTTTAATTATTTTTAATTTAATTTTTTAAATAAAAAAAATTCGGTTATATAACCGATATCCAAATTTGTCTAAAATCAAATCCGATATCCGGTCCAGTTTTTGAAACCGGATCGGTTATCCGAATCCAAATTTCGGTTATCTGACGTGGCTCCAGATTTCGGTTTCGGTTCGGTTTGTATATCGGTTTATCCGATTTTCGGTTCGGTTTTGTACAGCCATATTACTACCTTAAATGTGGAAATAACTGAAAGTTTTTTAAATTATCAAAAAAATAAATTGAAACGTAACTATGACGCATTAAACATAATTTTTCATCAAATACAATGGGTCTATTTTTGAAGATCTCGACGCCACGAATTTGTAGGATTTGAAATCACTCAATTTCGAGTTCGTATGAGAAATATACGAATTTTTGAAGTTTTGATGCAAAAAAAAATTATTTGAAAAAAATAGGAGAGAAAAAGTGACGAATTTGTTAATAAATAAGAGCAAATTAGACCTTAATTATTGTCACATAAGCCATTTGACTATATTCCTAAAAATTATTAAACATAGACTAGATTCAAAATTACATGTTTAAAGTGGTTTGATTAGTAAAAATCTCTTTTTTTTTCAAAAAGGGTATAACACACGTAATTTTATTTTGTATGCCATATTGGGGAAAGAACCTTAGATTGATTAAATTTGGTGCTGCCCAGGATCGAACTGGAGACCTTCAGTGTGTAAGACTGACGTGATAACCACTACACCACAGCACCAGCTTTGTCATCTTTCTTGACAAAAATTTAAATCTTTTTTTTAATTGGTAAATTATCAGAAAAATCATACAGCTGTTGCTGTTCTCGTACCAGACTCCAATCTACCATTGCTTGTCTAGGTTCCCACTTCCCACAGAATTGAGTTAAAAAAAAAAAAGAAAAAAAAAAAAAGGAAATTGTGAACTATATTGCTCTACAATGTTTATGTTTTAAAATCTTGTTTACATATGCAAATTATATCCTTTGTTTTTTGTTGGTGAATCGGTTCTTTTGACAATAAAAGAAAATTAAAAATGGGGAGAATTGCTCGGAGCTGTGTGCAATCGATTCTGAAATTGGTGAACTCGGTGACGGGGATGATCGGATTGGCCATGATCCTCTACGCCGTGTGGCTTATTCGTGTTTGGCAACGGAAAATGGACGACTTACCTTTCGGAGACCTTGACGATCCAGCTCCATGGTATTTCATCTTTCGTTTCTTCGCAATTCTCCGCTGTTTCAATTTTTGGGCTGTTTGGTTAATTGGCTTTGAACTTTCGGATTGTTGATTTAAATTTAGGCAAACAATATTCAATATGAAAGCAGTAATATTGCATATAGGTTTTGATTAAAAAATTGAATTTCCGTCGAATTCATGATTATATTACACTATTTCAATTCAATAAAGCTTTTCGATGACCAATAATACATCATTGTCAGTTGAGAAAAGTAATTTATGGTATTCTTTGATTAAGCAGAAGTTTTTATCACCCATTCATTTTCCAGGGTCTTTTTAGGGCTAGGAATTTCGTTAATTAGGTTTTGAATTTGACCAGAACCTCTTTAATCCCTGGGAAGCATTGAACTCTTAACAAATCCAATATGTAGGTGGTCCCACAGAATTGAATTTTCGATGAAGCTATAGCTTGATATTGTCTTCTGAAGTTATATATATATAAAAAAATAAAAAAATAAAAAATTGATAAGATTTTGTTTATTGCAGGTTTATATACACTTTTCTTGGCCTTGGGGCTGTGCTATGTGTAATAACATGTTCGGGTCATATAGCCGCCGAAACTGTAAATGGTTGTTGCCTGTATATGGTATCCTTTCAAATGTTATAGTTTCTTTTTTTTCTTTCGCTTAAAATGATTCATATTTCATACAAACTGGCTCGGACTGTATTATCATTCTCGTGATTGAGTGAATTTTGACTGTTGACCTTAAACTGCATCAGTATATATTGTTTATATGCATCCTCATCATGCTTGAGGCTGCAGTGACCGCGGATGTGTTCCTGAACCGTGACTGGGAACAGGTAAACATTCCAAATTGGATTATACCTGACCAAATTTTTTTATTTTTTCTTTCATATGATATTCTGTTCGAATGCAATGTGGACCAGGACTTTCCACGAGATCCATCCGGGAGTTTTGATCAATTCAAAGACTTCATCAGAGCAAACTTTGAGATGTGCAAATGGATCGGATTGACTGTTGTATCGGTGCAGGTCTGAAACTTTGACATTAGTGATAAATTCGCTTTGTGATTCATCTAAATGTTTCTAGCTAAGTTGTTCACAGCTTGTTTTAAGTTCTACCATCGAACGTTTTTATTTTTGTTCTTTACATACACACAGGATAAATCACAAAAAGGTATTTATCGTTTGTGAAATTTTAGTGCATGACAAGTTTTACACGCTTCAACCTCTTTTTTATGGCTGTTTAGCTCTTCAAGATTTTTGGTAAATCTATTGTCATTGATTTTGCAGGGACTCTCGTTATTGTTAGCAATGGTATTGAAAGCTCTCGGGCCACATCAATACTACGACAGCGATGACGATTATCTTCCTGACCGAGCTCCACTGCTGCAAAATTCTGGTCACCCACCATCGTATGTTGTTGGCGATCCTGCTTGGAGTATCAAGATAAACGATAAGGTAATGGTGTTCAATCTTTTGAAAGAGTCTCATGACCTTTACGGGTTTTAATCATATCAACAACTAGGTAGAATAAAGCAGAATTCATCCAAAATCGAATATATTTTTAAGCAGGATCTTTCCATTTTCGGAGAGATGAAAAGGATTAGATTAAAAAAAATTAGAATTGCGAAATTCTATTATTGAATATCAAACCGTGCGTTAACTATCATCAACTCCCCTACGACAAGATAACGAACGCAGTTCAATGGTTGTCTTGTTTCAGTCAGAAACAATCTAGAAAAATACCCCCATTTCGTTCACTTTCTATAAACGTTTTCATTTACCCCTATGATGTTCTTTCTGAATCTATGTTTCATATTACCACTTAAAAAAAAAAAAAAATCTATAGTACGAATAGATAAAACCCTTCTTGGCTTATTTTATATTTTCTAAACTAGGGTTTAGCTCCTTGCCTAGGACCCGATAGATAACTTGCTAGGTGAGAGCACCTTTAAGCGGGTTTTGAACCCAGAATCTCTTGGAAATAAACCAACGGTCTGACCACTAGACCAAAAATCTCTTAGGTAATCTGCTTAGAGAGGCTAATCATTAACCGAGAGGATACAGGAGACTCCAAAGAGCCAGACATGTGGCTCAGAGGGCAGTCAGAAGAACGCTAGCTCGTGATTTTCGACAATCACTGGAGCAACAACTCGACCCAAATAGGGAGTTATCCCTAAGCAGGAGAAGAAGGGCAAACCTCGTCCCAGCAGAAGTACTCTACTCCTACAACAACAATGAGCCAACCAACAGAGTCTACCAGCACTACGAGGAGTTACGAAGCCTCATAGTGGACGGACAGCAAGACCTAAGGTACATCGAAAGGGAATCTTACGAAACCCTTCGAAGGTCAGGAATGCAGCACATCCACATCGGAATGATGATGCTCAGACTCCAGCTTCTACACCGAGTAGATTCAGGGGTCAGTGCCGTAGTAGTCTTCAGAGATACAAGATGGACGGATGAAAGACAGATCCTCAGCGCCATGACAATGGATCTGGCCAGAGGAACACAAATGGTATACACAATACCAGACATCCTCATAAGCATACACGACTTCTACAACCACATCCAGGTGTGCATACAAACTCGAGGGTATGGCCAAGGATGGACGGGAGGAGATAGCAACCTAATCATCACAAGGTCGCTAATTGGAAGAATCACAAACACAAGTCAGGCAAACTTCAACTACCAAATAGAAGGAGTCTCAGAATACCTGACTAGCCAGGGCGTCCAGGCAGTACCAGGAGAGCCTTGGAGGGCCGTAAACAGGGAAAACCAATGGACCCTGGCACCTTCCACTATTGAGCCACCAATACAAAACCCGACGGGCATGATTGCAAGGCAAGGAGAAACGGGCAACGTCAGCATAAGGTTCACTGACTTTCAAGATACGCACCAACCCCTCCCAGAAGAAGAAGAGGAGGAGAGAAGGCCTGAAGAGAGGGTTCATGTAGCCCTAGTCGGAACCCATTCTTGGGAACTCCCAAAGGAAGGTAAATGGGACACCTTGGGGCAACCATCAGGAAAGTACGACTTCCTGGTAGATTACTCGGCCCCAAAAGAAATACCACCATGGCCAACAACATGCACAGGCTGGGGAGAAGAATGGGAGGAAGAAGAAAAGCAAGCCCCGGAAGAACCCTACCAGAAGTATCAAAAGTTTGAAGAAATCCAAGAAGAAATGTGCTATCCAGTCAAGAAGCCAGATCTAGTGAAAAGTTGGCTTGACCAGCTAGGAGAAAACCCAGCAGAGACCCGGTGGGACGAAACAAGCTCAGAAGAAGAAGACGACAGATCCATCGTCTCAGCAAAAGCCCTGGCAGCCGAAATGGACTACCCCTCAAGGGCGGCAACGGCCATAAAAGCCCTAGAAGTCATGGAAAGAGCTTACCCAGGAGCCAGCGACATACAGTCAGACCAAACAAGCACATTCATACCGCCCAACTCCAACACAGGACAAGTCAGGTACCCACCTGCCAACGCAGTAATCCAGGAAGGGAGTTCAAGCATGATGAATCCCCTAGAAGGAACCAGGAAACCTGGAAAATATGGGAGATCACCAGCCCCATGGAGTCTATCATCTGCCCAACAGACACAGGGCGCAATCTTGGTACTACCACCCGAGATACCAAGCCATGCGGATGCTATAGCAACATGGGAAACAATCACACTAAATCTCCTAAGGGAGATGACGTTTGACTCACTCCAAGACAAAGCAGACTACATCGAAAGTCTCCTAGGAGTAAGAGAGAAGGAGATATGGATAACATGGAGAATGGCCTACCCAGAGGAATACAAGACGATGGTACAAGTCGCAGACGAACCACGAAACATCACAAGCGCCATAAAAAGGGTAATGGGAATTCAAGACCCGTTTACCGGGAATCTCCATGCTCAAAACACAGCCTACGCAGACCTCGAAAGGCTCCAATGCCCCACCTTGGAGCACGTCATGCCATTCCTCAACAGATACTACCAACTAGCAGCCCAATCAGGAAAGATGTGGGCAGGACCAGAACTGTCGGACAAGCTCTTCAGAAAGCTCCCACCAGAAATTGGGCCGACGATACAGAAGGAGTACAGCCAAGCCTACCCAGGGCTCACCACAGGAGTAATGGCAAGGGTCCAGTATATCTCGGAGTATCTACAGAACCTGTGCAAACAGGCAGAACTCCAGAGAAAACTCAAGAACCTCAACTTCTGTAGAACAATCCCGATCCCAGGGTACTACGAGACAGGAAGCGGTAAGAAGAAGTTTGGGATCAGAAAAGCCAAGACGTACAGGGGGAAACCTCACGACTCACACGTCAAGGTCTTCAAAAACAAATACAAAACCACAAGAATGCGAGAAGGAAGCAAATGCAAGTGCTACCTATGTGGGATAGAAGGGCACTACGCAAGAGAGTGCCCAAAGAAACACGTCAGGCCTGAAAGGGCGGCGTTCCTGGATGGCCTAAACCTCGACAACAGCTGGGATGTCATCTCCATTGACCCAGGAGAACCAGACGATGATGATATCTGCTCAATATCGGAGGGTGAAGCACAAGGCATGGAAGACCTGGCGGCCTTTAAAACACAGCTCCCCTATGAGGTAGAACCACAATACGACAACTTATTTGCACTAGTAGTCGTAGCCAACCCAGCAACGCCAAGGCAAGGCGAAGGAAATTGGAGGGTGTCCCTTCCAGTACCAAAAGAAATGGAAGACTGCCAGCATGAATGGGACGACATGACAGTCGTACAACAAGAGACCTGCCACAAATGCAAGGATCCAACAACAATTGGAAGAAAGGCCACCTGCACAACATGCGGCCTCAACATCTGTCCACTATGTGCCGCTCTTGACTACGCCATCAAGATCATCCCGCCAAGAGAAAACAAACTCGACTGGCAGTACAAGAGTAAAGACTCTTTAATCAAAAGTCTCTACGAGCACAACTCGTTTCTTCTTCAACAAAACGAAGCATTCCAAGAAGAAATTCAGAAAAGGGATTTCCCGGAAATACCCTTTTTCGAAGAGGGGGTAGGAGGTACCCTTTTCGAAAATGAAGAAACGATTATGAATGATAAAGGCAAAGGCGTAATTGAAGGGCCCTACCCCAGCAATATAACCTTCAGGGAACAAGACGATACCCAAGGGGAAATCCAAGAAATCTCAGGAGCGGGCGCACTCGAGGAAACTACAGAAGAAATCGACAGAGCCTACACCGAGATGCCAGCTGGGGGTAACAACAAGCTCTACCATATCGTGGTAATCTTCAGAATACCCTCAATCACAGGAGCTCACCCCCTGGAGTTCGAAGTCAATGCCATCATCGACACAGGATGCACCTGCTGCTGCATCAACATTGACAAAGTCCCCACCGAAGCCTTAGAAGAAGCTAAAATCATCCAAAACATCTCAGGAATCAACAGCGTCACCCGAGTGACAAAAAGGCTCAGGCATGGGAAAATGATCATAGCGGGTAATGAATTCTACACCCCCTACATATCAGCCTTCCCCATGAATATGCCAAAAATCGATATGTTGGTGGGCTGCAACTTCATACGAGCCATGAAAGGAGGACTAAGGTTTGAAGGAACGGAGATTACCTTCTACAAGACGGTCACCAAAATCCAGACTACCCTGGAACCCCAGAAGATAGCCTACTTGGAGGAGCTTATAGAAGAAGAGGAGCTAAAAGAAGACATAGCTGCCAACGCCTCAGACTTTGAATCCCTCGCCAACAAAATCAAGAACTCCAAACTCTTGAGGGAATTAGAAGAACAAGGCTACATAGGTGAAAACCCTGTCAGACACTGGGCCAAGAACGAAATCAAGTGCCAACTGGAGATCATAAACCCAGACATCACCATCGAGGACAAACCCCCGGGGGATCTCACCACAGAAGAGAAGGCTCGCTACCAAAGGCATATAGACGCACTCCTGGAATTAGGGGTCATACGGCCAAGCAAAAGCAGGCACCGAACTGCAGCCTTCATTGTCAAGTCGGGAACAACAGTAGATCCCGTCACAGGAAAAGAAACCAAGGGAAAGGAAAGGATGGTGTACAATTACAAGAGGCTTAACGACAACACTCACAAAGATCAGTACTCCCTACCTGGGATTGGAGCTATCATCAAATCCTTAGGAGAAGCCACCATATTCAGCAAGTTTGATCTAAAATCAGGATTCCACCAAGTGGCTATGGAGGAAGAGTCAATCCCATGGACAGCATTCATAAGTCCAGCAGGGCTATACGAATGGCTGGTGATGCCCTTCGGTCTGAAAAATGCCCCAGCGGTCTTCCAAAGAAAAATGGATAACTGCTTCAGAGGAACAGAAGCCTTCATAGCAGTATACATCGATGACATCCTGGTCTTCTCTAAGACACTCAAGGAACATGAAGAGCACCTGAAAGTCATGCTGGAAATATGCAAGAAAAATGGGCTGATACTAAGCCCAACCAAGATGAAGATCGCCTGCAAAGAAGTCGAGTTCCTTGGAGCCACAATCAGAGAAGGACGAATCAAGCTCCAGGAGCACGTCATCAAGAAGATCGCAGATGTGGAGGATAAAAACCTAATCACCCTCAAAGGCCTCAGGAGTTGGCTTGGGGTCATCAACTACGCACGAGCCTACATCCCTAGGTGTGGAACTTTGCTTGGACCACTCTACTCCAAAACATCGGAGCATGGGGAAAGAAGGTGGAAGCCAGCGGATTGGAAGATCGTAAAGGAAATCAAGCAGCTTGTGCGAAACCTACCGGATTTGGAAATCCCTCCGAATCAAGCTTACATGGTCCTAGAAACAGATGGATGCATGGAAGGATGGGGTGGGATTTGCAAATGGAAGGAGGCTAAGGCCGCCTCACAAGGGTCGGAGCGAATATGCGCCTATGCCTCGGGGAAGTTCCCAGTCCCAAAATCCACAATTGACGCCGAAATATTCGCAGTGACCGAATCCCTGGAGAAGTTCAAACTCTTCTACCTGGACAAGAAGGAAATCACCCTCAGGACGGACTGCCAAGCCATCATCTCCTTCTACGAGAAAATGGCAGTCAAGAAACCAAGCAGGGTAAGATGGATCAAGTTCTGCGATTACATCACCAACACAGGGATCACAGTCCACTTTGAGCACATCAAAGGCAACAACAACCAGATCGCGGATCAGCTCTCTCGCCTGGCCCAGAACATAGCAGTAGCCCAGGCCATTCCAGAAGAAGCCCACGATGCCTTAGCACTAATCAGCGAAGGTAGTTTTTCTCACATAGGGCTTATGGCCCAACTTAACAGGTTGCTCACAAAAAGGATCCAAGAAGGAGTCAAGCCCACATGGTACAACAGACCCCACAAGCAGAGAGCTTCTCAAGGAAGGAACAACGAGAGCCACATGAAGACCATTGACCACCCCTATAAAGACCATCAAGTCGCAGGGGTTGTCATACACACAACCATGGCATCCCAGTCCACGCCCAAGGAAGTCACCACCATGGGAGCACATCTCGAAGCTTACAAGGAGCTGCACAGGAAAAGAAAGGAGAAGATGATCAGGGGCCTTCCCCTCAAGGAAAGCCGCATCATCAGTCTGGAACTCATCAAAGAAGAAAAAGCCGCGGGGGACATCCTCAGAACCACCATGACCCAGTACATAGAGCTAGCCAGAACCAAAGAAGAACAGTTCAGGGACAGCTCTACAAAGGACAACTATTGGGGAGACCTCCTACCCTACCTCAGCCAGCTAATCAAGGAAATGGACGTCATCAAAGAAAACGTCAGCACAACCCTTCGTACTATCGAAGGATTAAAGTATTAATTTCCTGAAGGGGCATATGACCTTTGGGAAAAGTTTAGGCCAATAGTATAGGCCATTTTCTTTTGTCGGCCATTAGGCCTGTCGTTTGTTTGTATTAGGCCAATAATTTAGGCCACTTGTTTCTGCGTGTAAGGTAAGCAAGAATCTTCCAGCTGTCGATGGGGCCCAATGAGTACCCGAGCTGAATTATTTCTTTGCTTTTTCCTTTCCTCTCCTCATATATAAGGAGAGTGTTGTGTTCTTAAGAGAGCATCGAACAAGTACGCAAATACTTGAACTTTCTCTCTCTAGCTTTGTGTAAAAGAAATAAAAATCCCAGTTCGTGTTTACTTGTTCCTACTCTGAAATTCTTTATATGAACTACTGTGGTAAGCCGGCCTCTTTAGTTCGGGACTTTGTCAATGTTGATGCAGCAGCAGGTGCATCCTGTGTCGATGATGGCATTGACTTCGAACTCCAGGGGGTGAGCTCCTGTGATTGAGAGTATTCTGAAGATTACCACGATATGGTAGAGCTTGTTGTTACCCCCAGCTGGCATCTCGGTGTAGGCTCTGTCGATTTCTTCTGTAGTTTCCTCGAGTGCGCCCGCTCCTGAGATTTCTTGGATTTCCCCTTGGGTATCGTCTTGTTCCCTGAAGGTTATATTGCTGGGGTAGGGCCCTTCAATTACGCCTTTGCCTTTATCATTCATAATCGTTTCTTCATTTTCGAAAAGGGTACCTCCTACCCCCTCTTCGAAAAAGGGTATTTCCGGGAAATCCCTTTTCTGAATTTCTTCTTGGAATGCTTCGTTTTGTTGAAGAAGAAACGAGTTGTGCTCGTAGAGACTTTTGATTAAAGAGTCTTTACTCTTGTACTGCCAGTCGAGTTTGTTTTCTCTTGGCGGGATGATCTTGATGGCGTAGTCAAGAGCGGCACATAGTGGACAGATGTTGAGGCCGCATGTTGTGCAGGTGGCCTTTCTTCCAATTGTTGTTGGATCCTTGCATTTGTGGCAGGTCTCTTATTGTACGACTGTCATGTCGTCCCATTCATGCTGGCAGTCTTCCATTTCTTTTGGTACTGGAAGGGACACCCTCCAATTTCCTTCGCCTTGCCTTGGCGTTGCTGGGTTGGCTACGACTACTAGTGCAAATAAGTTGTCGTATTGTGGTTCTACCTCATAGGGGAGCTGTGTTTTAAAGGCCGCCAGGTCTTCCATGCCTTGTGCTTCACCCTCCGATATTGAGCAGATATCATCATCGTCTGGTTCTCCTGGGTCAATGGAGATGACATCCCAGCTGTTGTCGAGGTTTAGGCCATCCAGGAACGCCGCCCTTTCAGGCCTGACGTGTTTCTTTGGGCACTCTCTTGCGTAGTGCCCTTCTATCCCACATAGGTAGCACTTGCATTTGCTTCCTTCTCGCATTCTTGTGGTTTTGTATTTGTTTTTGAAGACCTTGACGTGTGAGTCGTGAGGTTTCCCCCTGTACGTCTTGGCTTTTCTGATCCCAAACTTCTTCTTACCGCTTCCTGTCTCGTAGTACCCTGGGATCGGGATTGTTCTACAGAAGTTGAGGTTCTTGAGTTTTCTCTGGAGTTCTGCCTGTTTGCACAGGTTCTGTAGATACTCCGAGATATACTGGACCCTTGCCATTACTCCTGTGGTGAGCCCTGGGTAGGCTTGGCTGTACTCCTTCTGTATCGTCGGCCCAATTTCTGGTGGGAGCTTTCTGAAGAGCTTGTCCGACAGTTCTGGTCCTGCCCACATCTTTCCTGATTGGGCTGCTAGTTGGTAGTATCTGTTGAGGAATGGCATGACGTGCTCCAAGGTGGGGCATTGGAGCCTTTCGAGGTCTGCGTAGGCTGTGTTTTGAGCATGGAGATTCCCGGTAAACGGGTCTTGAATTCCCATTACCCTTTTTATGGCGCTTGTGATGTTTCGTGGTTCGTCTGCGACTTGTACCATCGTCTTGTATTCCTCTGGGTAGGCCATTCTCCATGTTATCCATATCTCCTTCTCTCTTACTCCTAGGAGATTTTCGATGTAGTCTGCTTTGTCTTGGAGTGAGTCAAACGTCATCTCCCTTAGGAGATTTAGTGTGATTGTTTCCCATGTTGCTATAGCATCCGCATGGCTTGGTATCTCGGGTGGTAGTACCAAGATTGTGCCCTGTGTCTGTTGGGCAGATGGTAGACTCCATGGGGCTGGTGATCTCCCATATTTTCCAGGTTTCCTGGTTCCTTCTAGGGGATTCATCATGCTTGAACTCCCTTCCTGGATTACTGCGTTGGCAGGTGGGTACCTGACTTGTCCTGTGTTGGAGTTGGGCGGTATGAATGTGCTTGTTTGGTCTGACTGTATGTCGCTGGCTCCTGGGTAAGCTCTTTCCATGACTTCTAGGGCTTTTATGGCCGTTGCCGCCCTTGAGGGGTAGTCCATTTCGGCTGCCAGGGCTTTTGCTGAGACGATGGATCTGTCGTCTTCTTCTTCTGAGCTTGTTTCGTCCCACCGGGTCTCTGCTGGGTTTTCTCCTAGCTGGTCAAGCCAACTTTTCACTAGATCTGGCTTCTTGACTGGATAGCACATTTCTTCTTGGATTTCTTCAAACTTTTGATACTTCTGGTAGGGTTCTTCCGGGGCTTGCTTTTCTTCTTCCTCCCATTCTTCTCCCCAGCCTGTGCATGTTGTTGGCCATGGTGGTATTTCTTTTGGGGCCGAGTAATCTACCAGGAAGTCGTACTTTCCTGATGGTTGCCCCAAGGTGTCCCATTTACCTTCCTTTGGGAGTTCCCAAGAATGGGTTCCGACTAGGGCTACATGAACCCTCTCTTCAGGCCTTCTCTCCTCCTCTTCTTCTTCTGGGAGGGGTTGGTGCGTATCTTGAAAGTCAGTGAACCTTATGCTGACGTTGCCCGTTTCTCCTTGCCTTGCAATCATGCCCGTCGGGTTTTGTATTGGTGGCTCAATAGTGGAAGGTGCCAGGGTCCATTGGTTTTCCCTGTTTACGGCCCTCCAAGGCTCTCCTGGTACTGCCTGGACGCCCTGGCTAGTCAGGTATTCTGAGACTCCTTCTATTTGGTAGTTGAAGTTTGCCTGACTTGTGTTTGTGATTCTTCCAATTAGCGACCTTGTGATGATTAGGTTGCTATCTCCTCCCGTCCATCCTTGGCCATACCCTCGAGTTTGTATGCACACCTGGATGTGGTTGTAGAAGTCGTGTATGCTTATGAGGATGTCTGGTATTGTGTATACCATTTGTGTTCCTCTGGCCAGATCCATTGTCATGGCGCTGAGGATCTGCCTTTCATCCGTCCATCTTGTATCTCTGAAGACTACTACGGCACTGACCCCTGAATCTACTCGGTGTAGAAGCTGGAGTCTGAGCATCATCATTCCGATGTGGATGTGCTGCATTCCTGACCTTCGAAGGGTTTCGTAAGATTCCCTTTCGATGTACCTTAGGTCTTGCTGTCCGTCCACTATGAGGCTTCGTAACTCCTCGTAGTGCTGGTAGACTCTGTTGGTTGGCTCATTGTTCTGAAAAATGTGTAGTAATTTTAGTCGATAAATTTTCTGCCAAAATCTCTTTCTTTACATCGCAACTAATAAACCTCTTAAATAAGTAAAGCGCTACTCTATGGGGGGAAAAATTCTAAAGCACTATGAACCTACCTATCATTACAATGCTCTTAGAGCATCTCCAATCGAACTGTAAAATGCATTTTGCGGTACGGTTTGAGCTCCATATGAACCTCAAGACCCACGCCAAAAAACGTTTTTTTTGGGGGAGATGAATAGTGTTGCGCCAAATATAGCAAAGCTCAGTTCATTAACTTAAATTAAGAGTTGAGCTGAATAAGTGTTTGTGGTGTTTTGTTTTATATTCCTTAAAAGTTATATCAAAATTTAATTTTGGATTTCATGTTTTTTCAAGATCAAACACATAACTTGAAGTTTATCAAATCGATTCAATTTATTCCCGTAGTCCCCAGATAAATTTTTATTTATTTATTTAGCATACGAAAAAAAAAGAATCATAATTTTGCTACTAAAGTTTGTTTGAAAGTAGTTCAATTATGCACGGGTCGTTATTTTCACAGAAAAAAGAAGAAAGGGGATACCAATTTGATTAGCGTAGAATCACACAAAATAATGAAATTTAACCAAACTTAAGGATTCATTTTAGTTCCCTCCCTCTTGAATCCTACGGAAAATTCCAAATCCGATGCTGGGACTCGGAGCGAAATGCTCTACCAGTGGACTACCACCGTCACTTGAGAGAAGCTTATTAAGATAAATTAATCATCAAAACTCATTTTTAGTTCAGATTGGAATTGAGTTTAAATTTCTAAATAAAATCTTTGGAAAATTTAAAATTCAGCTTTTCAAACAAATTGCTACTTTATTCCTTATCGTTCCACATCTGAAAAAAAAAAAAAAAAAAAAAAAATTAGAACTTCTGGTTCCATTATTGGATTGTAGTAAATCTTTTGTTGTCGATTTGATTGGACTCTACTAATATATTCCCCTTTCTTTTCAACCAGGCACACAGGTAACCTATATGCACCTCTAAGTCTAAAGATAAAGGAACCAATGTCAATAGACATAGAACTTAGGAGTCTCATCATCTCATGAAAAGGAACGCATAAGTCAATGCCATTACTCATAACAGAAGGGCCACATAATATCATCATGTAACGTTTATTATTTGTGAAAACCATCGTGTAAGTATTTGTATTTTATTTGACATTTATTGATTCATTTTGCTGCAATATAAATTAAGCACTGTAAAAAGAATGAAATAATATTTGTTCAAATCGTTACCGATGTCTTTAGCTCCCCGATTGTTTTTATTTTCGCTGATTTAGATTATTAACTTCACATGAAAGACGATTGAATTTGCTAAATTGAAACCCTTTAGTTAAACTAATTTACTCTTTAGTTAAACTTGTCTTTTAAGAGTATCTACAATCCAACCATGAGTGAGATATGATAAAAGAGAGTTGTACTTACTTCAATCTAACTCCACTTTTCTATTAGGGAAAATAACACATTTATACCCTGTGTTTTAGTGAAATGTCGAGTTTAACCCTCGGTTTTCAAAAATGTCGAGTTCATACCCTCTGTTTAACTAAAATGACGAAATTATACCCTCTGTTTAACTAAGATGACGAAATTATACCTTGAAATAGACAACAGTGTCACAAATATTCTTTTTATTGATTTTTCATTGACGTTGACTATAATATTTATATATAAACACCAATTATCTTTATTCATTCGCGCCATATATGTAATTTATTTAAAAACTAAAAAATAAACAACAATCTCTTAATCGTGAAGAACACAGAAAGAGGCAAATGGGTAAACATCGATAGTTGATAGTCATCAAAATCGCATATTCGAACAGAGAATCCAGGATTTAAAGTTATAATTCGAACGCGGAATGAAGTCATTTCTTAAGAGGTACGAGTTTTATTATTTAATTTTAATTTAAGGCTATTTTTATTTCAAAATTGAGAATTTGGAAGTTAGAGCACTGATTTAGATTTGATTTGGTTTTTCTTATATAAAAATTAATATCAATGAAAGGGAGATTTGTGACGCTGTTATTCATTTCATGGTATAATTTCGTCATTTTAGTTAAACAGAGGGTATGAACTCGACATTTTTGAAAACCGAGGGTTAAACTCGACATTTCACTAAAACACAGGGTATAAATGTGTTATTTTCCCTTTCTATTAATAGTTAAATTTCGTATGATTATTAATATTTTTTTAAGAAAATCTTAATCCTTATTTTAATGTATATATGTGTAGTTTATTAATTTATCACAAAACAATATATTTTAAAGTTTTATTAGTTTGGGCACCCAAAGAAGAAAAAAAAGAGATTAACTATTCCATTGTCCCTACCGTATAAGGCTCATCATGATTCATTAGGATCTTAGTTTTGTTTTTAATTTGTTATTTTACTTTTTCAGATAACTTTTGTGAAAAGACGGTGACAAAAGATTTTTCTACCCTTGATGTCCTTCAATCTTGCATTTTTTTTAGCTTTTGCTTTCAGAATCAACTATTCATTTGCATATATAACCAATAAAAGTACTGATTTTCTATATCTTCATGTTACACGTTCCCACTCCTACATAACAACTAATATGAAATGAAGATAAAACTAATTAAAAATATGAGTATGAAAAGGATATAATAATGAAATAATTTGCGACCAAAACAAAACCGATTTCCCTACCAACAGCTGACGAAAGCGTAACTGGCTTCAGGATGTCTAGCGTCGGCAACTACCATAATTATAAAACAAAACATGCCTATCAAAAGAAAAAAAGAAAAGAGGAAATAGTTATACAATTTAATTGTACAGTATAAAAAAATGATATAGGATATAGCAATTTTCTGGAGCCAGGAGATCTTGGGCATTTGAGATGGAAAATATAGAATTTTATCCATCAGAATACTCGGATTTCTGGCATGGAAAATTTTGTGCCGCATCTTACGAGAGAAAATTTCTACTAATTTTTTTTTTTTAATTAGAACGGAAAATTATGTAATTGGAATTCTAATAATGTTTAATTTCAGCAGTGGGATCATCTTACTGTTGGAGATCCAACGAATTTATACAAATTGTTGGCTTATTATGAGGGAAAAAAAAATAATAATAATAGCATTCATTCGCTTTTAACAATCTTTTAAGTTGTTGTCCGATAGTAGACACGAGTTTGTGAATAGACGAGATGTCTTCGCTGAGACAGTAGTGTATTATAAAATTATTTACAATAATCAAATTTTATATAAGATAAAGATATACAAAAATCCGCTCTAGAGACAATTGCGATCCGCAAATTTTTAAACTCATAGTGTTCTTGAGTAAGTTGGATCTTGAGAAACTGTAAGATCACATCATAGTGTTTTTGAGTAAGTTGAATCAAATATTTCCGCCAACGTTTTTCAGCATAACGGTGCATCTAGTTATGTATCTACTTGGAGAAACATTGAAATCCGACGCATATGAAGTTGATGTAACCATTTGAGATATACTTACGAAGACTAAAGCGCTAAACTTGAGGGTTGTATTACCGAAGCTTGCTAATGTTGTAAACAAAGCTTTTAACACTTATCTCAAGGCATCTATAAGGTGTCAATAATCGTTTCAACGTGCAATATTATAGAGTAAAATAATATGAGATTATAGTTCGTCATTTGTATAATTGTAAATCTTATGGAACGAAGAAGACAAAATGGACGAGAAAACAATAGCGTTAGTAGAGAAGTACATAACTAGTATTTAAGTTGTGATTAGTCACAGCTAATTACTCTCTCGCCATTTAGAAGGGTATATTAGTAAATTCTAATAGGCCGTAATATTTACATAACTCACTCAAGCTATAGACACTATAGTAGATATGCTTATTATATAATTTCTAAGGGCCTTCTTTTGGTAAAGCAGATCGTGCGCATTATGTTCTCATTAACCTTAAATTATTGCCAATTTGGCCCAGCATTTTTTTAGCACATTCGCAAGTGAGAAAAAAAAAAGTTCGGTCTGATTTGCCATCGAATTCAAGGTGGCAAAAGCACCAAAAATACAATACAATAATAGATGTCATATTCGTCATATGGGGTGACGTGATTTTAATATGTGCTTTCTTTAAAAAGGATTATTTAGGAATTGTTTTAACAGTCAAAGAACGCCTTTACATAAAGTCGAATATATAAAACTCCACTTTTAGGAGCACTTAGCCTCTTTTTATTTTTGTGTGTTCGATGCATGTATATACGCTGTTTATATTGGGTTGTACACGATAGGTTTGCTTTCATTTTCGCTGGCATAACTTCCTCCCTATTAACCGTTAATCATGGGTTTAGAGTATAAATTAATTATATTTTGTTTCCATGTATCATGATCTCGTGGACTAAAAGCGTGATGTATTGAGAGCATTTGAGATACGAGCACGACCAAGATGATTTGCCACGACCATATATTAATACATAATTACATTACTAGTTAAAGATTTTCCCACTTTATAGCTATCCAAGTAAAGTTGCACCACGTGTCATGCTTATATTTAACAATTATAAAATGTTCACAAAAGAAGTGGTACTCGCCAACCTTCATCAAGAAGCATGTTTCAGCATGTGTGATTAAGCTGTGGAATCTCAATACTAAATTGAATCACAGATAGACTACTCAGGTCTAATTAGAATATTTTTAATGTACAAAATAATTATTTGAAATTAGTTGATTAATACAAGTCAACATTGTAAATTTGTAATGATATAGCCAAAGTTACTTCATCAAAATTTTATTTTAACACAATTTTTTTTTTTAAGAAATTGACAGTGTATATGAACCATTTACTATTTTCAAAATACTCAATGACAAGGAGAAACAAATTTATTTAAACCCGATATTTGCACATTTCTAAAATGATGGCTATTTCATTAATTTAGAACAATGTTTGATAATTTTACAAATCCATTTATTTCTATTGTCAAAGTTTAATAATTGTGTAAATTAGAGATGTAATCTAGGTATTTGCAACACCGAATTTCAATCATAATCTATGAAGATTTGGTTTATTTACTTTAAAATGTTGAAACTTAAGCTAATAAGCAAAATGCCCTAAACTATTAAGGCTTCTTGACTAGACCGCTTCTTTAGTAAGAGGGCGATTTTGTGTATTTAATTTTGACGTGATAATTGGGTTATGCTTGGAACACAAATTTACATCATGAATATTATGGGACAATAAAACTTAAAGGAGGAAGTGAATGAACATCTAAATTTTGTATTGTGTTTGAAAGTTAGAAATCTCAAATCAAATATGCTGAAAATAAGAAGAATAACAACTATCTAGATATATTTTGATAGTGCATCTTGCTTGGGTGGCACTACTCAACAAAATGTCTCTTCTTTCCCTACGTAATCAAATATACAACGCATGAATGAAAAAATAATAGTAAAAATATAAGGAGATACATTTTTTTAGTGTAGTTAGATTTTTAAAATATATAATAGTTAAATAATGATTTTTATTTAGACTTTTAAGGCAAAATAATCACAATTCTCTTTATATTTGATCCACACCGAACAAATGTTACTTAGAAACTATTTTTGATGAAGCAATAATATTCGTCTTAGTTGAGAATATTAGGGTTTGTAATTGAGATGGACATGTTATTGCTGTATTTTACTATTACTTTTTGCATCATTAAGCTTGGTAATTAGGTCAATGAGATCATGATGAGATTAACATCACAGTTATTTTATAACCCAAAACGACGTTTTGAAGACTTTGAAGTCTGAATCAACAACGAATTTAATTATTATGGCATCTGGACCTGGTACATTTTTTTATTGAATAAATGAGCCTACCCATGTGTGAATACAAGACTATCGATTCATAGCAACTATAGGTATATTCTGTTTATTTCTATTTCTGCATAAACCGCAATAGAAAAAGGCTAATAATTCAAAAATCATGAAAACTAGATGAGACTACAATAAAATGTCAAACGTCAATCATTATTCATGTCTAATACTGTGAAATAATTCATGGGGATTAAATATTTAGTTGTGAAATAATATAGAAAAAGAAAATGGTTATATAATTAAAATAAGTTAAGACATAGATATATCGCGACCGATTAGTCTAGACTTTATACCAATCGAGGAAAAAAAATATCACAACGAATCAAGAGCAGCTAAGCGGAATTGGGGAGATCGGAGAAGTTCGTTTTTTGTAATTTATTTATGGGAAAATAATACATTTATACCCTGTGTTTTAGTGAAATGTCGAGTTTAACCCTCGGTTTTCAAAAATGTCGAGTTCATACCCTCTGTTTAACTAAAATGACGAAATTATACCCCATGTTTAACTAAAATGACGAAATTATACCCTGAAATAGACAACAGTGTCACGCATATTCTTTTTATTGACTTTTCATTGACGTTGACTATAATATGTATATATAAACACCAATTATCTTTATTCATTCGCGCCATATATGTAATTTATTTAAAAACTAAAAAATAAACAACAGTCTCTTAATCGTGAAGAACACAGAAAGAGGCAAATGGGTAAACAGCGATAGTTGATAGTCATCAAAATCGCATATTCGAACAGAGAATCCAGAATTTAGAGTTACAATTCGAACACGGAATGAAGTCATTTCTTAGGAGGTATGAGCTTTATTATTTAATTTCAATTTAAGGCTATTTTATTTCAAAATTGAGAATTTGGAAGATAGGGCACTGATTTAGATTTGATTTGGTTTTTCTTATATAAGAGTTAATATCAATGAAAGAGAGATTTGTGACACTGTTATTCATTTCAGGGTATAATTTCGTCATTTTAGTTAAACAAAGGGTATGAACTCGACATTTTTGAAAACCGAGGGTTAAACTCGACATTTCACTAAAACACATGGTATAAATGTGATATTTTCCCTTTATTTATTGTAATAGAACTTTTGTAATGAAATCAAGACCGATCAATATCCAAACAGAACGTATTCGAACTTCTCCTAAAATAGTTCCCTTTTCCGGTTTCTTTCTATTCATTACCTCTAGAGAACAGTTATAGACATCATGGCTCTAATTCATCTTAGGGAAACAATTGATTGTTTCATTATCTATATATTTAAGAAGCGAACTAAAATTTATTTGTTCGTACCCTCCTTATTTTATAATCAATTTAAAAGAAACTGCTAGTAGAGAAGCATTTAATCAGAAGAAGAACATTTATTATTATTGAATTTTAGAGCATGTTGATGCTCGTGAAGTGTGTGTGTGTGTGTAATTTTAAATTTTGTGAAGGAAACTAAGGTTTTTTTTTGCTACATCACTAGTCCTGTTCTTTATCAAGCCTAGTAAAATAACTGCCATGAAAGAGAATAATCACATGTGTTTCTTACGAAATTGGGACCAAAAATTGGAAACTTGGGAATATGTAACATATTTTCCTTTGTGAGATAAATTAGTTCTTTATCAGCATCTTCTTTCTTCTTGTCTTTAAGTTGATGAACATTGGATCACTCGCTAGAAATCCATGTAGAAACAAATAAGCACGCAGACAGAACCACATGATATTATTGAAAACAAACTTGTTATCTTAGTTTCTCTAAAATAAAATATATTAAAAACTGTCGGCAGACATAAAATCAGTTAACTCGCTAAGTAGTAAGAACAAGGGCATTAATATACTAAATATAATCAGCGAGAGAAATATATGGCCCGTTTATTATTACATTTTTTTTCAAAAACAAAATAATATAATACGTTTATTGTGATTTTGCGAAGGCGCGCGTGTAATTCAGTGATTATTGTTTTTTTGAATCACGACATGTCATTGTTGTTGTTACTTATTTATGTGCATGTGTATTATGTAAACGAGTTTATTGTAATTATATTAGTATATAGGCATTAACATCTGGATTATAATTTGATAATAGTCAGATATAATCCATACTATTTGGAAAACAAACAGATTTTTTTTTCTTTCTTTTTCGAAACTAAAAAAATATAGTTGGTCTTTTATATTTGGTCTATCTCTTTTGCTATATGTTTTGGATAAAGCACGAATTAATACCAGACAAAATTCTGGCCACAAAAACACGAGTGAATAATTCACAATAAATTATTCGCAAATCCCGCAATCTCCTCATCAAGTAAATACACATCGTTGAAAATAATTCTATTATTTTGAAAATATAAATATTGAGAAATGGGACCAAATCAATTAATGTTGTTCGCAACAGTGTTCGGAATTCTTCTCCGAATAGACGCATGTGATGAAGGCATTTATATCGTAAAACTGAAATGGATTTTTATATTTGGTAGTTTGTCTTTGTTCAATCTAATTTTCATTGCTTTATTGGAAGTTGTCAAATTTAAGGCCTAATTAGTTTGACATTCGTGTGAGTGCAATCTCAACCAACACTCTTTTCAGCAGGAATTTAACTAATAACGAAAAAAACCTGCAAATTTAGTTCATACGTCGTTATACGAATATTTTGTTCCGCAATCCTTTCCATTTGCTTTTGTTTTTTTTTAGAATGAAAGGTGTGTTATTGATAATATTGATAAAGAGTATATACAAAAAATTATAACAGAGATAAACTCTTACAAAATTGTTGAGGCTAATTAATGAAAAAACACAAAGTAAACTAAAAAAGAACTAGAACTCGAGAGGTAAACAACAACAGAGATGCCGATATACATCTTAGGGATTGCTCTCTCACCATCTAAAGAAGATAACTAATTTTTTTCCGGATTATAGGCTTCGCGTTGAAGACTTTAGAAGTCTTTTTTTGGTTGATTCTTGATTGAGATAAACACATGTCTTCAGACTGTATAGACAAAATGTCTAACAGAGTTTTCCAAGCGAAAATGTAGACGACGGTTAACCCGTCTCCAATCGAAATGTTGCCACAAACATATATATATAACTAAAAGGAAATGTCAGCCTCAAAGACAATAGGAAATGTTGCACCGACGACCTCAACACCGTCAAAACATCAAAACCGACGTTGCTCACTGAATGTGCCACACGCTAAACCACCAATAACGGAAACTCGCGACGCACCTCAGCCGTTGACCACCCACTCCGATTTGCCACCTCCAACCCATGCCGTACTACTGTCCCCAGGGACGAAGCCAGAAATCTAGGTTAGGGGGGCTAATTTGCAAGAAAAAATTCAGGAGGGGCTGATTTGTAAATTTTGAGGGTAAAAAAATGTAAAAATAAAATAAAAATGGGCAAAAAATGCAAAAAAAAATTGAAAGGGGGAGGGGGGGGGGGGCTATAGCCCCCTCTCACCTCCATGTTGCTTCGTGCCGCACTACTGTCCCCGATGTCCAACTCCAAACACGGTCATTAGAGCCTCCCCTCGGCTAGAGAAGAAAATAACGAGCAAAGCCAAACTCCATATTCTCCGTCGTCGGAGAAGAAGGCAATCGCCACCGGAGGCTACAACCTTAAGTCGGCGACCCGAGAGCGAGACACATGCAACTGTAGCCTACCTTGAACTGAGGAAGAAGACGCTCGGACCACATACCAGACCGACGCCGAAACATCCAATTTTTACATGTATCAGAGTCGAGTAGATATAGTCATATTTACACGTATCATTTGCTACTTAACCAATTTTTAGTAAATATTTGATAAATATTTATACAAAAAATTAGCTACGTAAGCCTCCTAAACTATATGATTTGTAAATTAACCAACCTTTGGTAAATACTTTGTAAATAGCCAACTTGCATACGTGGCAGCTTATTAACTACCTAAAATATATGTTTGGTTGTGTTAAATAAGGCTTTTATCAATCTGTTAATAAGTTTACTTGGTTATTTACAAGAAATTAACCAAAGGTTGGCTATATCTCAATCCACTATATCCGTGTGGCTATATAACTTAATAACCCATATTTATAAGACAGTATTTATCAAATATTCACTAAAAGTTATTTACGAAATCAGAAAAACAAACTCGAAAACCGTAAATTATCCACATGCTATCACGTAATCATTGTGGTTATTTATCAAATATTTACTAAAGATTGAGTATATAACCATTTAAAAGTATATATGTGCTTATTTTGTTAATTATTTGTATTAATTAACTGTTATAAAATACAGCATTAAGGCAAACTAAACAATAAAAGTAGACAGGAAGAGAGATCAGATCACTGATAAGTAACCCTCTAAATTATTAGTCGATATCCCTAAAAAATATCCTGGTTACTCTCGAACATTGTGTTAGATTAGTCCGCCATTTGCCTAAAAATACTTTCCGTTGCAGAATCACATTCTCTCTCTTCCTCTTCTACTCGCCACGTGGACTGCCTCAAACAAAAACTAACGGTAGAAAGAACACAAAAACAGAAAAATAAAAAGACCAAAAAAACCTTCGAGTCTTCAATACCCCAACCGACGAATACAGTCAAGCGGAATTAACGCCTTAACCGCTGATGGGACCCACGTGTCAGTGGCAAACCCACTAAATAAAGCACACAAACGAGGGTAATCTCGTCAACTAGACAATTTTACAGATTATATTTACCACTTTTCAGCTTATACATTATATATAGAGCTGAGTATAGCGCCCAAAGCCAAACTAAAAAGCTCTACCAAAGCTACAGAACAGAGCTTAATAACTGTCGGCAAAGCCTTTCTCTATAGAAGAACTATTGCCAAACAACCGAAAAAGAGAGCCAAAGGAAGAAGCTTTTACTTTTTTTTACTTACATTTATCTCTCTCTCTATATATATATATACATATTTATATATTTTAAACCCCCAGAGATCAAGCCACAATGCAGAGCCGAGGAGAGAGTAGAGTGAAATGTGGGTTGTTTGGGTGTGTTTTGGTGGTGGCTCTGTTGAAGTGCTTTCTGGTGGGTGACGTGGCAGCGACTGTGCCGACTCAGGCGTTTGACATGCATTGGAAGCCCGCCACGGCGACTTGGTACGGCAGCCCTGAAGGCGACGGAAGTGATGGTGAGTCACTCAGTCAACTCTACTTTGACCAGCTTCTGGTTTTTTTTTTTTTTTTTTTTTTTTTGTATATTTTCGGCAAACCCAAGAGACCTCTTTTTTTATATTCTTCTTCTCAAAGTTGCTTCTTTTATTACTACATGCAGCATTGTTAACAGCCTCTCATTTTCACTTATTAGTTTTTGTGGATAAATTAGTTATTACCACACAATAAAAAATTAGTGCTTTATTCGTTAACTTTCTTTACTCAAATTCTCTGTTGTCGCCTAATTGTCGTCTCATAGCAATTGTAGCGAAAACGACCACATATGCTTAACTAATAAGTCGTCTCTCTTTAAAATTATAACCCTCTTTTCTTGTGCCCGTCAATTTTAGTATTTTTTTTTCCTATATTTATCTTTCAGTAACTAAGAGTAAAATGTATATAATTTATTTTTATTCTATACAAAAAAAAAATTCTAAAAATTATTTACAAAATCAATTTATTATTGCACGATATCAAGTTGTTTTTGTCCAATGCCCCAGACCTGTTTGTTGTACACAGTTATATAATTTAAGAAAACACAACGACTTTATTACATAAAAAAAAAACTATCTTGAGTCATTAGAATATTAGATTGTTTTAGCATTACTATAGTCAATACAGCATAATTAGATTCTTAGTAAATGTACCGATTTCAAGTTTCGCATACCCATCAAATTTGTGACAAAATTCTTAAAAATTAAAGAAAAATTAATGTAACGAATTCAAATTTATGTATTGTTACCCGGGTTCCATCTTAATATACACAGATCCTACGTCACAGCTTCCATCTCAAAATCAATTGGTAACTAGATGAGTAATCCATGACTTTTATAAGCTCTTGTTAGTTCCCATTCACTCTTAACGTGGAATTCCTAACACATCTTAATATCAATTGGCGAGAAAAGTAACTTGTGATTTCAATGAATCCATCTTAAATTCAAAAATCAAGAATTTAAATGATTTTTTATTTTTTAAATGTAGGAGGGGCGTGCGGGTACGGGTCGTTGGTGGACGTGAAGCCGATGAGGGCTCGGGTGGGGGCGGTGAGCCCGGTGTTGTTCAAGAACGGGGAGGGGTGCGGGGCGTGCTACAAGGTCAAGTGTGTGGACCCCAGGATATGCTCGAGGAGGGCCGTCACCATCATCGTTATGGACGAGTGCCCCGGCGGCTACTGCGCCAATGGAAATACCCATTTCGACCTCAGCGGCGCCGCCTTTGGCCACATGGCACTCTCCGGTGAAGCTGGCCCCCTCCGCAACCGCGGAGAGCTCCCCGTCCTTTACCGCAGGTATATATATATATATATATATATATATATATATATATATATATATATATATATATATACGCGTACACGAAAGATATCGTAATTTTTTTAGTCGTAATCGCAAAAAATGAGAAATATCGCGTACACGAAAGATATCGTAATTTTTTTAGTCGTAATCGCAAAAAATGAGAAATATCGTGTGTGTGAGTATAGTTTAGTTGGTAACTCCACGCCAGTTCCAAAGTTAAAGTTGTGATGTGTTTAAAAAAAAAAAAGTTTTTTTTTTTAAAGAAAAAATTATGATAGTACGAGAATTCATTAATTGGTTAATTACCCCCGAGTAAGAACGAGATATTTGATACCTCGATTAACATTAACCTTGAATTTTCTGTTTAGCTAATCCTTAACCAGAATCCACTTTGAATTATCGGTCAACCTTGATTTTAACCTTCTTTTCACATTAAAATGTCTATTTCGTTAAATAGAATAATTATAAAATTTCGGTTGATATTGGTTAACCTTTCATTAAGTTTAGATTTTTGCTCAGTTAATTTTAACGGCTTAAGTAACCTTTAAAGGGCTCATGGTATATTATCTTTTAATCTGCCCCTATTTTTTCTACTTTTTTTTTTTTTTTTTTTCATTATGATTATCGTTTTACCATGTTTTTATAAGAGACTATATAGATTCGCGTTACAATCACCCCTCAAAAGAAAATGTCAAAATAATTTTGTTTTTGGTATCTTCTTTTCTTTTTACGAATAGAATTAGGAAACTAAAGAATAAATGGATTATGCCTAACATATATTTTGGGCAAGTTAAAATTATGTTCAAGATGTCAGGCATGTGATCCAGCCTGACCGAATAATCAAATAAAATAGTTTGATGGTATTCTAATTGTGGTTAATTAGTTATCAGCTCAAGTGCTTATTAATACTACTAATCTGTTTAATAAAATAAAGCAGAAAACATGAAACATTTTAGGAGTACTGATCTCGAGCTTCTTAAGATAAAAATTTATAAGTATTTAACCATTTGATTATGGTGTATCAGAACATGTCACTCTATAGTTTATATTTTAGGTAGATCTGGATTCATTTACACAAATTCTTGTCTATAGCTGTGACTATTTTTCTACCACAAAAAAGTTAAGCATAACTAACATCCTTAATTAAATAAGTAACTAACAGTGTTTGGATCTATCATAGCATGTACGGCTCGTATTTCACCATAGTCAGTCTTTGTTGGACACATTTTATGTATATTTGTCATCATGTTCTTTTTTTCTTCCTTTGAATAGTTTAATTTTCTATGATGTAAATAAATGCATATCATGAAATTGTTCTCCGTACTCGAATTTCATCTTCTTGCTAATAAAGGGCAATTATTGCATTCCGGAAAATTGTTTATATTGTTTTTCTTTGGCTATAATCATATAAAGATATATAGTTGTCCATTTGATATTTATTTAATATAATATAATGTAAATAATTCCCACAGAACACCGTGTAAATATCCTGGAAAAAACGTGGCATTCCGAGTGAACGAGGGTTCAACCAGATATTGGCTGTCACTTTTGGTGGAGTTTGAGGATGGAGATGGGGACATTGGAGCTATGCATTTAAAAGAAGTAAGTGCTAAATTAATAATAATATCATTATTATTATTTGTGTTGTGGTTTGTAATGTATACTTGTCTTTCATTGATAATGAAGATAAGATCACTATAGAAATTTGCTACAAAGAAATAAAACTAGAGTTCATGATTACTAAACACAAGATACATACGTCATTTCCCTCTAAAATTTGAGCGAATAAAAATCCACCAACATTGATTTGACCCTATACTCCTGAATTCTTAAACGAGGATAAAGTACAGTACATAATTATGAGGATTTTCTATGGCATTTTCCCCTTAATCAGCGCTCTCAAGCCCGACATTTTTGACGTCTTTGTGTTGCAATAATAGTGTTTTATTTTTTTTTTATTTTTTTTTTAAAGGGGAGCCAATATGTGTATAGTATCTTATTATAAAAAAAGAGCCACTTTTTATTGCTCTTTTTCTACTTCCATTCAACTAAATTCTCTTTTTCCCTTGTTCTCTTGCGCATGTGATTAAAGCCCCACCTCTTAACAGGTCACGTTCCAAGTATGTCCTTAGTCCATACAATACAATCATATTCTTTTGATTCCCTTTTTACCCCCAACCCATACTTTGTTCTTCAAAATCAACTAATCAAAAAAATATAAATCCCATGGTCTTTTTTTTTTACTCCTTGAAAAAAATAGTAAAAAATCAAGGCACAGTGTAATCATAGGTTGGACAAAAGTGGTTTCACATGTGATTTCTCTAAAGAGACACTTTCGAATTTTCTACAAATTTACTATACTTTTGCTAATGTGGATGTGGTGTAGATTTGGACGTATTTGATCTCAACAGATCATAATTAGCTCACATATCTTATACTAATTATTATTATTATTTACAATGCAGGCAAATTCAAACCAATGGCTTAAAATGAACCATGTTTGGGGAGCTAGTTGGTGCTTCATTGGAGGGCCTTTGAGAGGACCGTTCTCAGTGAAACTAACCACACTTTCCAGAGGAAGAACTCTCTCTGCAAGAGACGTTATTCCAAACAATTGGACTCCCAAAGCCACTTATACCTCTCGCCTAAACTTCAACCACTAGAAATACATAACTTCTCCAACAAGAAACAAGCTATCCTTTATTTTATTTTTCTCCTCCACGTTTCTTAATATCTAATCAAGCCCGGAAAAAAGGGTCACCGCGAGTTTTTTTTTTTTTTTTTTTTTTTAAGGGCAAAAAAAAGTAGCCGTTGGAATGCCTGCTATAAGGCAAAATAGCATCCAATGATCTTTCCCTTTTTGTAGTGTGTGTGGGGTTGGTTGTAGAGTATCGTAGCCCTCTCCAAAGGAGAGAGAGCGTTTGTTAAATGTTATTTTTAAGGTTGGTTGTTGATCTTTGTTACAATGTTTATGTTATGATAATTGTGTGGGCCCAATAGGCTTATTAATGAATTTGTACCGTTGATCCGTAATATATGGTTTCTGATTAGGAGACATAATGGGACCCTCTCGCTCTGTATCTGAAGTTAAGACTGAAAAAAAAGAGGCTCCACGCTGAATAAAATTTCAGATAAACTATTGGACCACAATTCGAAATTACCCAATTAATTGTGGTGTAAAAATTCTGAAACCCAGATACCGAAAAAAAATGGAAAAAGTCTTCAAAAGCTGCGACTATTATTTTAGTAATTTAGGTTTCGATCCAATAGAAAAAAATAAAATTCAACAAAATTCGCCGTGGGAATCGAACCCACGACCACATAGTTAAAAGCCATGCGCTCTACCAGTTGAGCTAAGACGGCATTTAGGAAGTGACAGCTGGCAAAGGTTAAATTATTATTTGTTTTGTCTACGAAATTCTCACGAGTTATGTCCGAATTTTACTTTGTAATTTTGTTAATATTAAACCATTATATTAATCAAATATAATTATATATATATTCCCTACATTTATGTTTTAACATTAAAAAAAAGTGTAAATGATGTCCAGATCACGGTTGTTTTGGAAAAATAATTCATTTAGCAATGGCTTAATGAGATTTTACAAGATATCATGCTCTTTTACAGCTAAAAAATTTAAAATGTTTTTGATAAATATATGTCTGAATAAACTTAAGGTTATATATTTAATATTTTATAAGACTAACATACGTTATCATATGGTGGTCAAGGCATGACCTGTTTGAAGATAACTTGATCAAAAGTGTGTGTCGTGTGTTGGTGGACATGAAACTCGAGTGATAGAATCATAAATTTCCTTGTTGGAATCCAATGGAATCTAATTGAAATTATTGAATGTGTACTTGACTTTTCAATTATTTCAGAAACCGATAATAGCATAATGAATTTATGTGGATGCTACTGTGAGTTGTGTGGCCATAGCGTCACGCACATGCAAATGTGCAAGGCGTTCAAAGTTCAAACCAGCTCTTCACAACTAGTATTGGTTCTTGCCAGAGTAGTCACAAAAGTCGTTTAGTGGGCCCCATTGAGATCTCAACTGCTGGGCACGTGACTCTTTCCTATCGCATGTGGCGTTCCACGTCATCATTCTTCAAAGATGCTGAAAATCTTTACAATGAAGCCACGTTCCTATTCCCCCATTTAGTCAATGGGCACTTATAGAACATGAAACTTATTTATCCGTTTCACATTTACTAAAATTTTATGCTATTAAGATTTTGATTCAGAAACAAACTTTTTAAGGGCAGGTCAATGTGAGCATATTAACCATTAAAAGAGTTCCGATATACATCATTTGTAAACTAAAAGAGCTTTTTTTTAGCAAATTATGAGCCATCATATTGCAATATCTAGGTATAAATGTAATATCAATGTGATAAAACTCATTCACAAATAAATAAATATCCACAATAACAAGATCAACCTCCATGTTGGAGATAGTCTTCTTTTTTTACGACATTTATCGCCACCTCATAATCGGATTGGATCAATATTCTCGTGAAGCCAGTTCGTCTAGCCTCCTTTAGGCTACGCAATATTGTCATCGCGTCTTCCACCAAAAGACAAAACGGATGAACGTGAGGAACAATAAAGATAAGTGAAGCAAAACCTTCATGGTCGATGAAAATACCTCTCACTCTGCACCGGCGTATTGTGGGTCTTATATTGCTCCAACGATTTACCACGGAGAGTTCTAACTCTTGAGAAAATAAGAGAGACTTTACATGAAGAAGAAGGGTCAAGGTCTCCCCATTATATTTCTCTTTAATCATTCCCATAAAATATTGAACGTAGACTCCTTCTCCTTAGTGCCGCGGGCAAAAAGGATCGATCATCATCTGTCTCTTAGCAAGATTTCAGTTGAAAGAATCCAATCCCTCCTACATTTTCAAAGAATAACTCGTATCTTAGGAGAGACGCGAAGTTTGTACAAACTTTTCCTACGTACCAAGGTTTTGTGGTCCGGAAAAAAAGACAACCTCGGATGTGGAATAGAGCCACAAACTACACGGTAGCCTCATTTACAAACAAACTTAAATGAGGCATAAATGTCTACAACTCAAAACTATGAGACAACAATGCTTACAGCTTAAAACTGCGAGACGACAGTGTCAAAATCTCAATAGATTTGGTCCTCAAAACTATGTTTTAGAGACAATCTATTGCCGTTTTGTCAATTGTTTCGTATTTTGTTTTGTTTCGTATTTTTTCAAATTTCGTTGTTTCTTATTTTCTTTATTTACTTTTTTGTTGTTGTTGCCATTTCTCTGTTTTCGATTGGTATGTATGTACTATGTAGCCTATCATGTCCTAATGTGTATGTTTGATATGTATGTACTGTGTAGCCTATTATGTCCTAATGTGTCTGTTTGAGAAATTTGAGTTAAATCCCTCTGCCTCTATAAATCAATACGTTGTACAATTATAAGCAAATTCACATGCTAAGTAAAGTACTGAAGTTTGTTTTATCATTTTTTTGTTCAACGTATGTACGCAGATATACTGTAATTTTTCCCAAAAGACGGAATGCCAGGTGATTAAGACACAGATTAGCCAGTGATTAAGACGTCCACGGCCATCACTCTAACCTTTGTAGTTTTAGCAGCCGGTTGACTGACATTTTCTCGTCCACATTTTTTTGTTCCTAATGGTACAAAAGGCAGAAAGGATTAGCTCTTTTCTTACAGTTACTTTTCTAAACACTATCATTTTTGTCAGCTCTGGAATGTAGGATCATAAAACTTGCTGTTAAATCTAACTAAATACGCAGTCGTACACACCATACATACGATGAAGATACTAAACACTACATAATGCATGTCAAAACAAGTGGAACCAATGAATATCATTTGCTTACAGATCTAACTCCTAAACAAACAAAAAGGACCAAATTAGGAAGAAAGTGTGTACAGACATTCTAACTCTTGAGCATCTAACATTAGACGCTCACGCTTATTCTTCAGAATGAATGGTAAGCACGGAAATTTAGAAACACGTAAAAAAAACAGTACCAAATATAGGAGAAAAAAAAAAAAAAAAAAAAAGCATCATCACTGTGCCGCCGGGACCGTCTCTGTTTCTGTAGTAGCTTTCTCAACCTCCACGGGAGCTTCGGGTTCAGACGATTCAGGAGTGCCGTTGGAAGCGACAGCTGAAACCGCCGCCGCCGCTTTGTCTTTCGAGGCCGTGGCGGGTTCGGGTTTTTTTCCGTTTTTTATGACTTTTCCGTCTTTGTCTTTGGAAACTTTTCCGTCTTTGGCGTCCTTGGCTGGCGGGGGCGGGGGCGGAATCATGTGAGGCGGGGGAGTCTGTTTGAGCTTGAGCAGAACTTGGCGCATTCTCGAGAGGTCGGTCGGCTTCCCGGGTTTCGGGCCCTGAACGACCACCACAGACGGCTTTTTCTCCGCATCCTTTTTCCCTCTCCTCTCGATGTTCGGGACTTCCCTCGGAATTATCTCAGCTATCGCTTTCCAATATTGTTTGTCAGCTTCTTTGTGGAATTTCTCCTGGTTCGCCAAGTGCAACTGCCACAAAAAAAAATGGTGATAATATTAATAATTGTTGTTACGGAAGATGCGTGTTTGTCAACGATTTCGAAATTTATTACCTTCTCTCTTTCCCTGTTGGTGGTCTTATTTGTTTCGCAAGTCAGCTTCCTTTTCTCGTAGAACGATCGTTTGTACTCCTCAGCTTCATCAATGATTTGATTCCGCATTTCCTTCTCTCTCTGTTCCTTTTCCTCGAGATGAATCGCGTTTTGTCTGCAGCAATAGACTGTGATTTGTGATCTAATACTTAAAATAGCAGACATAACTGAGTGGCCGTTCCTTGCAAGAAATTACATGACGCATTATTTCATGAGTTACCGATGACCAAATTGCATCAATGTTGGACTTTGTTGCTTTGCAAGAGGGCTAAGAGCATGAATCGAGTAAGAGAGTAACAAAAGTACTAACTTAGGTTTCAAACAGTTTGATCAACATCATTAAAAGTTACAGAAATTTAAGTAAGAGAAATCAAAATCTCAAGAAAGACGAGATACTTCAGTAGACAACAGATAAAGGGAAACGAAAAACGTTGTGCCACAATCAAATGACCAGATAAAGGGAAAAAGATACAACAAAACTTTACTTTATAAGGTTTTAGAGAAGACGACTTACATAATTTGCACTTACATAGTGGGCTTTTACTCTATCCAAGGAATAATTATCATTCAGTAAATTTTAAATTAGGTGATCTTGATACATGAAATTCATACTGCCTAAGAGAAAACATGATCAGCTAGTACTGATGAATTCAGAAATCACAAGTCTTATTCAGATGATGAGATAAACATGATGACCATTCTCTAACAATTTATACCTTTACTTAAAGAAAAATAATAACAAAAAATATAAGCAAAGCAACCTTTACCACGAACCTCATTTCTACAACTCAACCATACAAACCTTAGACTAGAGAGCTGTGAAGGACCTAGCAAGAGCAGTGAGGTACGATTGAAGGGTATATTTAAGCTGTGTTCATTGCTAAGCGTGTCTCTTAGATGTTACCCTCTTGCTCACAAGATCAGCCCAGTCATACCAAATCAATTATATTTAAAATGTGGCAAGTTTATGTTGAAGAATCATGACACATTCAAAAAGGGTTTTGCGCTAAGCACTACTCTCTTTTTTATTCCTCTATCGCTCAGGAACGTCAGTATCGGCTAATCCAAAGGAGAATTAAGGCCTGTTTCTCCGGATACCATGGACAAGCTATGGCAGGTGAGCCAAAGGTGATTTCAAACCCATGACATCTCAGTTCTAAGGCGAGATCTCGTGTCATTAAAGCTTTACATTTGGGGGGTTTCGCTAAGCTCTACTTAGTGGAAAGCAACTTCAATGTCATAAACAATCTCCAGAAGAAAAAAAAAATAATGGAAATCCATATTTCCAAATAATAAAAGACACAAATCATTGACACATAAATTCCTGGTTAATACTAATCAACCTTGAAGACAATGCGAGGTATGTAAGAATCTAGGATTAATTTGCTATTATTTCTCATTGGTGTTGTCAATGTCAATGCCATAAGCGTCTATAATGACCTAATTCCAAGCTGCGTATTAGCTAACAAAATTCAAAAATATCTCGCAACAAATGCTAATCGGATATTTGGAAAATTACCGTTGACTAAAGCATAATTAATGTCTAAAAGTTCAATAAATTGAAGGAACAAGCCTTTATTTGGTGGTTACCCACAAAATTTACAAAATCATGAAGCACAAATAATGCTGAAGCTTTTTTTTTTTTAATATAACTTTTTTTTTTTTCCTGAAAATGACTGAATCTAGTTAGAGACGACAAAGTTCTAACCGAGCATGCTTTTAAAATCAACACTTGATATAGTGAAAAAAAAATCTATTTCCTGATATTAAAAAATTCTAGATATCCATTACTAGAGCTCCGGTGTATTTGCAACTACATCATTTATTACTAACATGATTCAATCATGAAACCCTAATATCGAAACCAAAATCAAGATCTGCACAAGCAGAGAAACAAGCAACGGTTTCAGATTATTCAGATCACGAAACTCACCGACGCCATTCGCGGCGAGCGAAGCCCTCCTCTCTCATATCCTCCGGCGGCGGAAGAATTGGCCCGTCGGAGAAATCCCCGTCGCCGATCCCATTCCCGTTGTGATCTGGCTCGAATGGCGACGAAAAGTCTCCGTAGCCCTGCTCGAAAGGCGCGGCAACAGCGACGTCCTCTTGGGGCAAGGGCTCGGAGGAAGAGAAATCGTCGTTACCTGGGATATACGACGTGTCGTATGGGGCGTAGGAATCGTCATCGAAGGGTCCAGAACCAGCTGTGTGGAGGTGAGTCTGGTCTTCGCCGTCGTGGCTGAACGAATCGAAAGACGCCATTTTTCGTTTCTCTATCGCCTGTTTCTCTCTCTCTAACGATCTTCTCTCTGTCTTCGGATCGGAAGGAGGTTAGATGTAGGAAAGCTTCAAAGAAAATTACAATCCCAAGAGACGAGATTTCAACCTTGCAACGTGTTAATAATACGAGGTGCGAGTTTGGTAATGGAAATTGAACAACAAAACGGTGCCGTCTAATTGTTGATTTATTACTAGTTCTTTTTATATATATATTTTTTTAATAGAAATGCAATCCATATTATAAAGGACACTGTAATTTAATAGCCGACGACGAAAGTATTCATGTTTTGGAAATAGCCAACGTTTACAAACTTTTGGAAAAAATAAACAAACAGTCTATGTGACATAGGTGATAACTAATAAAAATTACTTTTATGACCTTAGTTTTTTTAAATTCGTCATTTTCTCTCTCTTGGTTTTAAATTCGTCACTTTCTCTCTTATTTTTTTCCTACATTTTTTTTTCTTAAAAACTTCAAATATCCATATCTATCTCATATGAACTCGAAAATTGAGTGATTTCAAATCCTACGTGTTCGTCGCGTCAATATCTTCAAAAATAGATAATGAAAAATCATGTTTAATGCTTCATGTTTACGTATGTTTGTAATGACTTTTTCATAAATATTCAATAAACTTTTCATTTATTTGATTTTCGAAAATTTTCAGTTATTTTCATATCTAAGGCAGTAATGTGATTTTTCTACATCTATGACATTAAAAATTATTTTTCATCGAACACAATGGCTCTATTTTTGAAGATTTCGGCGTCACAAATCCATAGGATTTGAAATCACTCAATTTCGAGTTCATATGAGATAAATATGGATTCTTGAAATTTTGATGAAAAAAGAATGTTTGAAAAAAATAAGAGAGAGAAAGTGACGAATTCAAAACCAAAAGGGAGTGAAAATGACGAATCTATAAACAAATCGCTAAATTGATTATGACACTTTTGAAATTTTAACTCATTACTCCAACTGTCACCTCATACATTTGACTATTTTCTCACAATTTTTTAAATGTTGGCTAAATCTCAAACGTTAAGATTGATAACTGTGAGCTTTGTATTAAGAATGAGACAATTACAAAAAATCAATTCGAAAGTGGATCACAATCATATCACGTGCCCAGGAAGACATATTAATCCTATATTTATAGTCGAGGGGCAGTTGCCGAGCTCTGATCTTCTTGTGGGACATGTCATGCATCGATTATGGGGCTCATCGTTATCTGAGAAGACACATGTCGTCGAAGATCCAGTCTTAAACGAGACGGTTACGAGGTAGATGTGATGATGGATATGCGTTGTCCGAATCTTCCGAAATACAGTTATGTCATTTGACTGAGCGAGTTGGTCTACCCCAATTCAAAGGTCAATCCGCGAATATACGCGTCGAACCTACTGAATTCGACCTAATTCTCAAGATGTATCAATTTTGTGCGCGTGAGCCTAATTACGATTTTAGTGGGCTCAAACCCTTGTTTATCGATGGAGTACGAAGTCCAACATAAACCCTCATGCGATACAACAACGTGCAAAAAACGCCTTCAATCATATTTCACAGCGTTTAAAAAACGCTATTAATCAATGTTTTTGTAGTAGTGTGTCTACACTTTTAACCATCAATGGCAAGAAAGTTCGATTGTATCAAAAGACAGTGAAAAATTTAACAAATGTAAAGACTCGTGTCAAATTCTTAAGGTCAAAATCTGACACGTCAACGTAAAGGTACTACGTGTTACCTTACTGCCGCTAAAAGGTCAAACTTTCAATACCATTCCCAATTCTCTCTCTCTCTCTCGAGCTTCAGTTCAGAATCAAAGAAAATGGCCGGTCGTTACTTTCCCAACATAATGCCGAGCTTCGTCCCCGAAGAAGACCATGCTTTTTCTGGGGTAGAGGAAGACTCTCTCATGAAGCTTCTATACACGCCATACCTGCCTCTCTCTAAAAAGTTCAAGCGCGCAGCTTTGGACCTCAAAGAAACAGTCCGTGTTTTTTTTTGTCTCAACTTCTCTTGCTTCTTCTCTTGTTGTTTTTAACTTACAGTTTGCGTGTGCCCACAAGGTGTTTGTGTTAATGCGTGACAGATAGTCATGGAGACTTGGGGAATCACCGGCCAGCGCGTGAAGAACTTCACTCTCTACACTGGGACTCTGGGCACGGCTTTCATTCTCTTCAAGACATATCAAGATTCACACGAAAAGAATGACATCATTCTTTGTTCTGAGATAGTCAAGGCTTGTGACTCTGCTTCTCTGGGCTCTCGGTACTCATCTATATTTATATCATCTTTTTCATTCAACTGTATTTACTAAAACTAGTTCGCTATCTTTGAGGGGATTTTAGTCCAAGCCAAAAGAAGGACGATCTGCCATAAACCTACAGAGAGTTGGGAGTTTTGAATTTAACAAGTTAATGGTTTTATTTTTTATATTGGTCCATAAATTAATTTATTGAAGAAGATTATCCTTGATAAAAAAAATATATTTTAATCCTCTTTATAACATTAATGTCTTAATAAAATCTACAACAAAATCACTAGTTTGAGGACCATTTCGATCCTTATTTGTTTTGTTAATGCTGTAGCCTTAAGTTTCTTAAAGCATAGATAGTTTGAGGACCATTTCGATCCTTATTTGTTTTGTTAATGCTGTAGCCTTAAGTTTCTTAGAGCATAGATAACTAAGTCACAAGCAACGAACTATAACTCTCAATGAATCAGTTAACAGAAAAGAATGTAGAACACAGAGAAATTATCCTGGTTCGGTCCGAAATGACCAATCCAGCCTAGAGATGTTCTCCACTATCAGCGAGGAACTCGGTCACCATTCTTGATTTACAAAGTAGAAAGTAACCTCGATCCTCACGAATCTCTACTAAAATCCGTTCTTCACCGATTCTCTCATTTTCTAAATCTCTCAGAATACCGATAATGACTTAAAAAAGCACAAGTAACCGAGAAAGATTATACAGCAGTCACAAATCCAGAATAAGCTTGATCCGAGAAAGCTGATCTATAGCCGATGATGATGAAATCCATTTTCAACATGTTTAAAAGCCGAATTGTCACACACGCCCAATAGCTAAGGATTTTTTTTGTTTTTTTTTTTTGCCGTGAATTACCTTGTTCGATTAGATTCAGCGTGAATGCCTATTTGGATGAGTTAATTTCAGGGATGTGACATTCCTTTGTGGGAGAGCCGGTGTATGTGCTCTCGGTGCTGTAGTAGCAAAGCTTGCTGGAGATGAAACTTCTCTCACTCGCTACTTGACCCAATTTAAAGAGGTTTACATTGCTTTGGTTTATAGTGTCTCTTTTTCCTGTATCGATTCAAGTTAAGTTTCGAAAATTTATGCACTTGCTTTCAACAACACAGATTGAGTTGCCAAGAAACCTTCCCGACAAGTTGTTGTACGGCAGAGTTGGGTACTTATGGGCTTGCTTGTTTCTGAACAAACACTTGGGCAGTGGGACAACTAGCTTAGACATCATGGTAAACACAGCGGTTCCGAGCTCTTGGTTTGATTTTGTTTCTTGGTGCGAAATTCCGGGGTTTGTTTTTTTTTTTTTTTCAGAGACCTGTTGTGAGTGAAGTTATCGAGAACGGTCGAGCGCTGGGAAGAAAACAGAAATGCCCGTTGATGTTTGAGTGGCATGGAAAGAGGTACTGGGGCGGCGCTCATGGATTGGCGGGGATTATGAATGTTCTGATGGACATGGATTTGAAACCCGACGAGGCCGAAGATGTAAAGGGCACTCTTAGATACATGATCGAGAATCGTCTCCCGAGAGGGAATTATCCGACTAAGGAAGAAGATAAGGGACGAGATGTTCTTGTGCATTGGTGTCATGGTGCACCGGGGATCGCAATGACACTCGTCAAAGCAGCTGAGGTAAGAATCTGAAACTGACTCACAAGCCGATTTCTAAGAATCTGACAGTAAAATAATCTGAAACTGACTCACAGGCTGTTTTCATCTCATTTAATCATTGTTATTTATTGACTAACTTAACTTCTAGATATTCTATATATAACACCTTAACTATATTATATTTTTCTGCTACCCTTAATATATCAGGTCCTAACAGAGTTCTCTCATTGGAATCTCCTAAGTTTTCACATTTGTACCTACCAAGTTCATTAGCCCGACAGTTTGAATCTCTCTGCATCGCATCATGTTTTTAACGTATATTTACAGGGTCCTTTAAATGGACAGAAATAATGGAAAATCATTCATCAGAAGCTGTAACACAATACACTTTTTTGAGGATGTGTTTCAAACTCTCAGGTGTTCGGAGAGCAAGACTTTTTGAAAGCGGCCATAGAAGCGTCGGAGGTTGTTTGGAATCGCGGACTGCTCAAACGAGTCGGGATTTGCCATGGAATCAGCGGTAACGCGTACGTGTTCCTCTCACTCTTCCGACTCACCGGAGACGCACAATTCCTGTACAAGGCCAAGGCTTTTTCCTGTTTCTTGCTCGACAGAGCTCACAAGCTCATAGCACACGGAGAATTGCACGGCGGCGACAATCACTACTCGCTCTTTGAAGGCATCGGAGGTATGGCTGCTCTGTTCATGGACATGGTTGAGCCTTCTTTGTCCAGATTCCCGGGATATGAACTCTGAAACCCCTCGTGTTTTCGGATACCAGTGTGTTTTGTAGATAAAGAAAACTTAACTCATCGAAAAGCCCTTTTGAGTCGATACGTGTGTTCATACTAGTTTTTCCCGCTTCGATTACACTCTTTGATCGGTAATCAAAATCTAGTACGGAAATCAGTTTTATGTTCAACCTTTACCTAACACGGAACCTTTACTGCAAAGTGAAATATGTTGTGTTGGCTTTTTTGCTTTTTTGTATATTTTGAATGGATATTGTTTATATTTTGTTGAAATGATATAGTCAGAGGCAAGCCTATAGAAACATATACGCTTTTCTATTTCTTGCATGCTGGCCGACAAAATGTCGTTTTTGTAATCAGAGAAAATATGTTTACTTTTTGGTTTTCGCCATCCAAGAAAATAACCAAGATGATAAATTTGTACTCATAATAGCTATCTATTATACTCGAGCTCAACTGATAGTTTATTTTACTCGAGATAATAGTTAAATTCTTTTCTTTGGAATTAGATAGTGGTACTTTACTAATCTCAATTCGTGTGACCAGAAAAAATGTTCCACTACAAAATAGTGTCATATTAGAACATTCTAATTTTGAATATATATATTCATTTTGAAAAGAAAATGTGCTTACAATGTTCTTCGCAATGATTTTTATTATTTTATTATAAATTTGTGTTCGTAACGAATTTTAACCACTTCAAATTATGTTAGCTAAGATTTTTTTTTTTATTAATTTTAAATTATGTTTTCAAGTAAATCATTATTAATAAAGTGCGTGTTTCTATCTAGTACTAGTAAAAGAACGAAATTTGAAACTGCTAGAATTCATAATTTGTAATGAACTCAATACCACCGTATGATCAAATAAGCACTACTGCAAAATGGCATACTATTAGGGTGAGTTCGGAACCCGAAATATGTGGGAGAAAGTGAAAATTCGAAGGAAAAAAAAAGGACAATATGCATAGAAAAATCAAAATTCATGTCTGAAAGCGGTGGAAATCAAACTATTTCTCTCTTATTTTTCTCAATTCAAAGAAATCTAAAAAAACACGACAGATTCTCAATTTTTTTTTCGTTCAAATTTTCCAAGCTCCAAACGAACCCTTATTGATTAAAAAAAAATAAAAAGTTGATCATCCGTGAATAGGTGCGCTAGGAGGCGAGCACAACGGTGATGGAGGCGGCGGCGGTACCGAGACATAAGGTTCTGCAAGACATACGCAAATCGAAGACCTACAAAAACTCGTCGCTCTTTTCGGGCAGTAATGTACATCGTTACACTCAACGTCAGCTTTACACTTCTTAAACTTAACCTCCCTCGACCATCCCATCTCTAAACCTGAAACACCCAAGCCACTACTTTTATTATTACGATATATACCTTTATGTTAGTATGTTATATGCACTTTTTTTTAAGAGAGAAATAATTAGAGAAAGAAACTTACAGGCCATTATGGCTAGAAACACAACCAAGGAAGTCAAGCTGAGACTCTTCATGTGGATGATTTATTAGTTCTCAGTACAAATAATTTAGAGAGCTTCAGGAATTTGAAGTGGGACTCACTGCGTTTGCTTTCAGTGCATGAAAACCTCTTCTAGTTATATAGACGAGTGATACCAGTGTTTTGAAAATGTTCGGTTCTCATGGAACGGAAAATATCCTTTACCAAATCGAATCTCTTTTCATTATTTCTGATTCCTCTGTTACTAATTCTCTGTTCTTGATTTGTATAAATAGCACAATAATTCGTCCGAGATCGTAGCAATGTATAAAAAGAAAGTATTTATAATATGTATATACACATTTAGATAGGGTGGCATAAATATCCAATATATTTCGTATGTATACACTCATATACTCAATTCTCTCTCTCTCTCTCTCTCTCTCTCTCTCTCTCTCTCTCTCTCTCTCTCTTCAAAGCAGAAACGTAAATAGGTTTTAGGTTCGACCTTTACCTTATACGGAACCTGTAATGCGAAGTCAAATCCAGACCGGCCATACCAGAGAATCAAATGCATTGAACTCGAAGAGAATGACCATGATAAATTATTATGATCGTTCTATTTTAGGAATCATCATATTTAAATACGATATATCTGGAATTTTCCATCTTTAAATTGAGGGATATTCACATGATAATAAATCACACATCAGATCAGATGCAAAAAAAAATCCATATAACTTGTCTCAACTCTCAAACATGTTACAAAATATCCCACACTCACTCGACCATGTTTCAAAGTGCAACTCTGTAATTGCACTTCCATTTATTTCCCTATATGAAAAAAAAAAAAATCACCTTATTCTTAGTTTCAACGGCTCATTTCCACTCTCCATCAGACACCGTGCTTAACAAGGAAATCAATGATGAGGCGATTAACAATCTCAGGAAATTGTTCAGCCAAAAAGTGAGATCCTTCTTCGACGAACTTGATGTCCAAATCGGGCACAATGTTCTTCACCGCCCCGCTTTTTATATATTCCTCCATGCCCGGAAACTTCAGGACATAGTCCTTCTCACCCATCACTAGCAGCTCTGGAATATCAATCTTCGAAACATTCACACCACAATCCACGTTCAAAGTCCTATCGAGCACGGACCGAGAACAAGTAAAGAAGCATGTATTAGTCTATTTCTCTCTCTAAATTTTATTACATCGGTTTTTCGAATCCTCGCAAAAGGTTTAGTATGAATCTTTTTTTTTTTTACCTATAGGGGACTCGCAATGCGAAGCGGAATCCAGACTTCTCGTACAAGGAAGCATAGACGGAGAGGTCGTCCTCGGAAAACCAAGACGGTAGAGGAGTGGATGGATCAAACAAGTCCATGATTTCTTGACCCTCTTTCGCGACGGGAATCTCGCTTCTCGAGAACAAAGTGTAGATGTTTCTCACCACCGACTTCGCGTCGAAACGACTGAAATCTGCCTCTGCTCGTCCCGGTTCCTAATATACTTTTAAAAAAATTATATCTTTCTGAATGGGTGAAACAAATTGTCTTTTTTTAAGATATATGATCCATTTAGACATATGTTACAATTTTAATTTAACTATATAATAATTAAGAAAAAAGATCAAATTAAGGCATTACATCTGCACCATACCATCGGAGGAGAATTGAGTTATATATTTATAATATTTGAATAGTTGGATTATAGTTTAATAGAGAGTAATCATTTGGCTATATATCAAACAATTTATTTTACATTTAGCCTTTTAATTAACAAAAAATTAGGTAAATAGCCAACTAAAACGTTTAAAATTGCTATATATAGTCAACGTTCGTAAATCTTAAGTAAATAGCCATAAAGATGACACGACCTAATATATGGAAATGACTATTTACCTAAGATTTACGTCTATAAATATATGAAAATGACTATTTATCTAAGATTTACAAAACGTTGACTATATAGTAATGTCAAACTGTAAATGTGACTATTTACCTAATGGACCCTTTATTAAATTATATGACGTACCTGCCACCTGGCGACATAGAAGCCCTCGGGTAGGAGATCGTTTGCAACGGAAGAGGGTCCCGGTAACATGAAAGGCAAGCCTAATGATACGAGTCCACAAAATCTTTCCGGGTGAATCGCCGAGACCAAATGAGCCACTATAGCACCAAAGTCTTTTGCAACAAGAAAAACCTGGAACCCATATATATTTATATATATAATTCTAACAATATTCTTAACAAGGTTTGGAAAAACATTTAATGCCTCGGGCACATTTAATTTTAATATCTACAAACAAAGTTTTTGACTTATTTCTGTTGGGGAAAATAAATATTAGTACCTAAATAAAGCTTGAAGACACCTATAATATAATTTATACAAGGGAGTGTTTACATGCTTAGCCTTTGTGGTTCAAACCTTAGATCAGTTCTTTATTTTTATTTTTTTAGTTGTTCGATGATTTTGGCTTATAAATTTACCAAGCAGTTCATCTGGAACAGCTAAAATCTCAAGCAATTCTGAAAGTCAACTAGTTGATCGCTCTTACGGTTACGGGAAAAACGACAGCGAAAAAGAGAGAAAAAAAAACGACCTTGTCAAGGCCCAAAGAATCCAAGAGAGAAACGACATCGAGGGCGAGATCTAGGAACGTCCCTTCCTCTGGCTCGGCCGGCTGGTCAGAAAGCCCGTAGCCGCGGAAATCGAACGCCACGGCGCGATAACCGGCGTCGGCGACGGCGATCATCTGGTGCCGCCACGTGTACCATATTTCCGGGAAGCCGTGCAAGAACAGCACAACCTTCGGACCTGAGCTAATTCTCCGATCATTATTAATTAGTTCTATTATAGAATCGTGTGTGTTTTATGTCATCAGCTAGATCGTACTTACCGTTTCCGATCTCGGCTACGTGGAGATTTAGTCCTCTGACTTGTACGTGATTATGCTTGATATTCTCCATTAACTTGTACTGGACTAGATAGAGTATTGAAGATATGGACTTTTCTTGACTCGGTAGGTATGAACTGTGAAAGAAAAAAGACCAGCTAAAAAAAGATGGCAGGTCAGAAACTGTATAATAATTAGCATTTCTGTTTTAGCCCATTGTGAATCGGATAAGTTAAAATAATGTATTACGTTTCACTTTTATCGATGATTGATTGACAGGAAAAGTAACGTGGAACCCATCACCATGGCGAGTTTCACGAGTTTCAGGAATATGGTAGAGAATTTCTAGACTCTAAATAATAATAATATCTCAGATCCACTTGTTAAAAAATATCTAAAATTAGACTTTTTTACCAATTTCAACAAAAATACCACCGGTACAAATATATTCATCATCTCTCTCACACTTCATCTATTTCACTCTCACTCTCTCTTTCTCTCCCCAAATCCGACCTTCTCTATCAAAATCCGACATTCTCCATCAAAATCCGACCTACATGAGATTTTAGATTGATTTGAATGAGATTTGGACGAAAAAATATGTTTTAGGATTCTTACAAATTCTGAATTTTTTTATGAAAATCATCGGATTCCATCGGATGTTGGATCCGATCGAATCCGATGGTTATTTTTAAACTAATTGATTTAATTGAGATATTTTCATAACTACTAAGTCTAAAAAATGAAATATATAGAAATTTCACGATGTAGACTTTATAGGAAATATTAGGGAGGGACGTCTTATTTGTAAAATATTTAGAATTGATTTTTATTCAAAAATATCTTGAAAAGACATTTAAACTATTTTTTTTACAATAATTCTATCGTAATTTATAAAAAATTATAAGGATTTTGGCCGCAATGTTCATTTAAAATGAAATAATTATCCAGGCCCAAACGAGCTATGGTATTGCATAATTATAGGAATAAGATCACTATTATCTTAATTTAACACATTATAATGTAATCTACTTATAAGTATAAAACTAGTTAGAAGTAAACGTGGCTTACCGGTAGCGGGACGGGACGGAATCCCCGCTACCGGTAATATAGGTAACGGGACGGGAGGTCCCGTTAAGCCTAACGGACGGGAGTCCCGTCCCGTTACTGTAGCTAACGGGATCCACGGATCCCGTTAGCGACCGTTGAATATTTTTTATTTTTTTTTAATCTCGGCCGTTGAATATATATATATATTTTTTTTTTAAAAGATCCAACGGCCGAAAAAATAGAGCCGTTTGAATATATCCGTTGATAGAGCCGTTTGAGCGAAATGAGGATTTTTTTATTATTTTTTTTTTCCCACTTATTTCTAAAATCTATAAATACCCCCCCATTTCATTCATTTTCTTCACACCTTTCCCTCAAACTCTCTCAAACTCTCTCAAATTCTCTCAATCTCTTTCTCTAATTCTCTCAAACTCTCTCAATTTTACTCTCTAAAGCTTTCATTTTCTCATGGCATCATCATCCCACAACCGAGGAGGTCGAAGGGGAAGAGCTTCCCGAGGTGAACGAATGCACCGTTTTGAAGAAAATTGGTTGCTTTTGTCTCAAAACGCCCCCGACCCAACCACCGAATACTCTTTCAATCCAAATTATGTTGCTCATACTTTTCACAATACGGAATTCACCGAAATTCCAAACACACAAATGCCATATTATCCTCAAATGGATCCCGAGCAAGCATATCAAGCACAAATACCGCCATCCGAAGTCGCTTTTCAAGAGTTTCAAGTGTTCGAGCAACATTATCGTCAATCCCAAAATCCAAATGAAGAAGAAGACGACGACGAAACCCAAGATCCAAATGAACAACATGATGACGAGGAGGAGGAAGATGAAGAAGAAGACGTCCCACCACCACCACCTCAGCCTCGAACTCAAGTTCCACGACCTCGACAACGTGAGCAACAAGAGGATACCCGACAAAGACGACAACGACGTGCCCGAGAAGAACAAGAACAACAACAACCACCTCAACAACAACAACCACCACCGCAACAACAACAACAACAACCTCAACAAGCACAAGCACCACGACGTCGAGCGAGGTCTGTTGTCTGGACGTTCTTTGAAGAGGTGATTGCCAACGGTGAAAAAGCCGGAAAATGTCACGTTTGTGGCAAAATCTTTAGCGCTCATAACACTAGAGTTGGGACGTCGTTATTTTGGAGTCATCACAGACACTGCCAGGGGGGGGGACACAATCTGGAGCCTCTACAACCCAAGTAAGTAACATCGATCCTTTAAGATTTAGACGTGATTTAGTTGAATATTTTGTATCAACCGATCAATCTTTTAGTCATATCGAATCTCAAGGGTTTGTTAGATTCATTAGTTCTTTTATTCCAAACGTACAAATAATGTCTAGGAAAGCCTTGAGATCCGATATCCTAAAATGGTTTTTAGGAGAAAAGGAACAAATGAAAGACTCAATATCATCTGGTAGATATAGCGTAGCCTTAACATCGGATATATGGACCGGTCAATCTAAGATGGATTTTATGAGCGTTGTAGTCCATAACATAGACGACGATTGGAACCTGAACAAACGTATCATAGCGTTTAGGAGGATAGAAGGTTCTCACACTGGTGAGAACATCTTAGATATCATAGTTAGTGTTTTAGCTGAGTGGGGTTTGAACAATAGGGTTATATCTGTGACCTTAGATAATGCCACTAGCAACAACGCCATGATTAGGGAGTTGACCCAAAAACTTAACGCAGACGAAACCCTTATACATCAACGTTGTGCTACCCACATCATCAACCTCATAGTTCAAGCCGGAGCCGCTAGTTACGACCCTTCGATAAACAAGATTAGGAATTACATAAGTTGGATAAATAGTTCAACCTCTAGAGTAGATGAGCTTAAGAGACGGCTTAGACTAAACGGCCTTCAAGAACGCACCTTTCACCTAGATAACAAAATTAGGTGGAATTCAACCTTTCTTATGCTGACCAACTTCTTATCCGAGCGTTACGTCGATGTTATTGTTTCTTACATTAACAGCGTACATGGCGAAAACGCTATATCTGATTTGGATATTAGGATGGCTGAATCATTTGTTTCTTTTCTCGACATTTTTTATAAAGAAACTTGTTATCTTTCTGCTGTTTACACTCTCACTTCTTTTCTCGGTCTTCATACTATGACCGCAATAGCTGTGCATCTTGATAAAAATAAAAACGAAACTATTTTTCAAGATTCTATTCAAGCAATGACAGCAAAGTTTTTAAAATATTGGGGGGCTGGAAAGGTTCCATTACTATACGGTTTTGGAGCCATTCTAGACGTCCGATGTAAAATTGGAGGTTTAAAATTTTTTTTGAAATACATAAGAAACCATTTTGTGGACCAAGATTACGTTGCACTTGATCTTCCGAGGATTGTGCAAGCTTTTTTTGGGGAAAATAACACATTTATACCCTGTGTTTTAGTGAAATGTCGAGTTTAACCCTCGGTTTTCAAAAATGTCGAGTTCATACCCTCTGTTTAACTAAAATGACGAAATTATACCTTCTGTTTAACTAAAATGACAAATTATACCATGAAATAGACAACAGTGTCACGAATATTCTTTTTATTGACTTTTCGTTGACGTTGACTATAATATTTATATATAAACACCAATTATCTTTAGTCATTCGCGCCATATATGTAATTTATTTAAAACCTAAAAAATAAACAACAGTCTCTTAATCGTGAAGAACACAGAAAGAGGCAAATGGGTAAACATCGATAGTTGATAGTCATCAAAATCGCATATTCGAACAGAGAATCAAGGATTTAGAGTTACAATTCGAACACGGAATGAAGTTATCTCTTAGAAGGTATGAGTTTTATTATTTAATTTCAATTTAAGGCTATTTTTATTTCAAAATTGAGAATTTGGAAGTTAGGGTACTGATTTAGATTTGATTCGGTTTTTCTTATATAAGAGTTAATATCAATGAAAGAGAGATTTGTGACGCTGTTATTCATTTCATGGTATAATTTTGTTATTTTAGTTAACCAGAGGGTATAATTTCATCATTTTAGTTAAACAGAGGGTATGAACTCGACATTTTTGAAAACCGAGGGTTAAACTCGACATTTCACTAAAACACAGGGTATAAATGTGTTATTTTCCCATTTTTTTTGATCTTTTCAAGGTTTACGAGGCGAAACTTCTACCGCAATACCGAGCGCAACCTTCTCAATCACAGACGCAATATCCGAGAATACACCAATACACGAATGTCTTCGTCAAACTTGTGTCAAACTTGTTGGAAGTAACGATTAATGATGTGTCAAACTTGTTGCTTGAAATCCATTTAGAAAGATTTAGACTACGTCGAGATTACAAAATGGCAAGGTGGATATTCAGCCATGAGTTTCTTTTTTTGTTTTTTTTTTCATTACTATTTTTCATTCATCCATATTTACATACAGACTTACCGTCTATACTTACTACACAGATCTTCAGTCATTTGATTATTTAGTTAAGTATTCATTGTAAGGATTATTGTGATTTATCCATTCATTATTCAGAAGGATTAAGGTTAGCCCAAAACACATAAGGTGATATTTGTAAAAAAAAAATTAATTCATAAGGTGATATTTGTCCTACAAAATAATCATATATTTTCTTTTCTCTGATATAATTCTCATGAAATCATCGTGTCTTTCTGCACAAGTTTCTCAACGTCACACAGCTCAACTCCGCCGACCTGATCAAGCCGGTCCGGACCGCCGTCCTGAAACAACATCTCGATCTGCTCCAACGACTTCCCTTTCGTCTCGGGCACGATCCGGTGCACGAAGACCACCGACAGCGCCGAGACCGCCGAGAACACGAAAAACGTCCCGCCGACCGATATCGCCCGCGACACCGACAAAAAAGACATCGCGACGATCCCGCTCGAGACCCTATTCCCGACCGCCCCGAGCGCCGCCGCCTGAGCCCGGAGCCTCAACGGAAAAATCTCCGACGTCAAGACCCAGCAGACCGGCCCGATCCCGACCGAAAAGAACGCCACGTTCCCGCAAACCGCCAGGACCGAGAGCGCGATCCCGACCCCGCCCCCGCTCGGGACGAGGCTCAGGGTCAGGGCTAACCCGAGAAGGCACAAAGTCATCCCGACCGTGCTCACGTAGAGCAAGGGTTTTCTTCCGACCTTGTCGATGAGGACGATCGCGACGAGGATGAACAAGGTCTTCGCGACCCCGACCGCCACCGTGGCCGCGAGGAGGCTCGACTCGTCGGCGATTCCGGCGTCCTTGAAGATCGTGGGGCTGTAGTACACGGTCGCGTCGATCCCCGTGATCTGTTGGAAGCATTGGATCCCGCAGCCCGCCACGAGCATCCTCCGCACGGCCGGGGTCGGGTTCGCCAGCTCGCGCCACACCGACCTCTCTTCCTCCCCGCCCTTGGCCGCCAGCTGGATCTCCGCCAGCCGGGCGTCCACCTCGGAGTCCGTGTCGTTGGTCCGCGACAGGACCGACTTGGCCTCGTCAACCCGGTCCTAGAGGTAATAATGAGCATTTGGTGGTGATGTAGCTTAATAACCAATTTAAAATTATGAATTTATAAAATAGCCAAGATTTTTCTTAATTTAATGACATAACTAAAATGTGCTGTAATTTGGTTTCAAAAGTTTTTTTGGTCACAAGAGTAATTTTTCTAAAAGTGATAAATTGCTTATAATAAAAGAAATTGCCTAATTTGTCACCAATTTTATAACATTTTCCTACTTTCCACCAAAACGTTAATTTTTCCTAAAATGTCACCTCTATGTCAACAATGTTGACATATAATAGTGAAGGGCAAACATAGATGTCAACATTGTTGACATAGATGGTGGTATTTTGGGAAAATTTAACATTTTGGTGGAAAGTGGAAAAATGTTATAAAATTGGTGGCAAATTAGGCAATTTCTCTTATAATAATCGTCAAAAAATTTAATCTTGACCGTCAAAAACGATTTGAAAACGTAAATTTGGCTACTTTGCTGAAAAGTTGAAACTTTGACTATTTTACTAATCAATAAATTTCAAATTACTATTTTGTACAATTTTTACTTAAAAAAAATCACGACTAATCAGCTAAACTTTTTAACTAATTTTTAACGGCCAAAGAATCACATTTACCTGGAGGACGAGCCAGCGGGGGGACTCGGGGATAGCGAAGAGCGCGAACCCGATGAAGAGCGAGGGGAGGATGCCGACGGCGAGCATGACCCGCCAGTTGATGTGAACGGGTAAGCCCGAGAAGGCGTAATTGGAGACGTACCCGAGAAGGATCCCGAGGTTTATGAAGATCTCGGGAAACGAGGTGAGGGACCCGCGCGAGGCCGTCGGAGAGATCTCGGCGATGTAGACGGGGGCCACCATCACCCCCAATCCGATCCCGACCCCGGCCAGGAGCCGTCCGATCATCAGCACGCGGAACGACGGGGCCAGAGTCATCACCGCCGCTCCGCACTGGAAAACCGCCGCGGCGATCCCCATCGTCCATTTCCGACCGATCGCGTCCGAGGTTCTCCCGCCGGCCAAGCTCCCGAAGAGCGACACGATGCTCAGGATTCCGACCAAGACTTCTTCTTGGACTTCCGTGATTTTCAGGTCTTTTTTTATGAACAGAATCGCTCCGCTCATCACTCCCACGTCTGTCGATGTCAATGGAAATACCACCATTATTAATTTTTTCAATTTTTTTTTTCTTTCTTCTGATGATCTCACAATACTAGTAAACGGTCTGACCAAAAAAAAATGAAAGTTTTGATTTTGAATGTCCGAACACAACAAACAGACTCTAGTCTTTCTTCTCTAATGTCAACGGGCACGCCACCGTTATTTTGTCATTTTCACAATACTAGTAATCGGTCTGACAAAAAACGACAGTTTTGATTTTGAATGTCCGAACAAACAGACTCTAGTCCTAATTGCATTTGGGATGAAAACTAAAGTGGTCTAGATAAAAATTAACATTAAATAATCAATACAAACACACATACACACAAACAGCATTCATACATAGATATGAGAAACGCTCCTCGAAGAAAGTCAACGGAGAGACCGGAAAGGAAAGCGTACCGTAGCCGAGTAAAACGTTATTGAGAGACGCGAACACAGCGCAAGCTAAGACATATTTCCTCGTACTACTTCCTCTGTCTAATCGAGCTTTTTTCTGCAAAGGGTCGTCGTGATCGTTCAGCTCAGAGTCCATTCTCTGGTACTTGTTCTTATTCCCCAGCGAAATACCTGAAAGTCCCATCTCTGTGTTCCCATTCTCTTGGCCGCCAATCAACCCCATGGCGCCAATTTCCGATTTAGCCTCTATAAAAAAAAACCGCTAGTTTGTCTATAGATGTAAATGGATAATCAGGCAGAGCCAGAAGTTTAATAAAGAGTTTTTTTTTTTTTTTTTTTGAGACTTTGACTGTTGAAAGGCTCTGGACTTAGTCCGTGGATTGGGGATTTAGATCTGAGCGAGGGAGCGGAAGAGAATGAAGGAAAGAGAGAGACAGGCTTGGCGGTAATTGGTCCTTCATTGTCCTAACAATTTTTTATTACTTGAAAAGCAAACTGTAGACCCACTTGACATTTTCTAAACGTGTTGAAAGATCTACAACTCAAAAAAGAGTTGATCTCTCAATTTAATGATAATTATTTAGTATGGACTAAATCTAATCAACCTAATCATGTTTATTTCGCCTAAAAAAAAAAGCCAATAAATTGAATTACAGAGCCATACAAAAAGAAATTAAGTTAAAGAGACCTAAAATAGATAACCGCTAATGTCAATTTTTTGGATAAACTATGTGGCAATGTGGAAATTTGTTATGGCACATTGCTCATTAAGCATGGTTTTAGTTTTTTTTTTAAAGCTAAATTTTATTTAATTGTTTGGTAAAATTATTATTTTTTTGTTGAAAAGTGTTTTATTTAATATTTGAACTAAAAATTTAAAGCTATATTTTGAAGCTTTTTAGACGTTTCTACTTTCTATTTTTTAACTATTTTATTCTCTTATTTTTATTTATAATTCTAATTATATTTATATTCTTTTATTAAATAATTTATCTGATATCACCAAAATTTATAATTTATTGTCTATATATATTTACATATATTTATATATATTTATATTTACATTTATTTTATCATATATATTTACATATCTAAGAATATCTTATTATTATTATTACATTTTATATAAATAATTATTAATTACAAATATTAATACATATCTTACCAAACACTAAATAGGCTTCTACTAACAGCTACATCTATTTTCTAACAGTTTATCAAACACCTAATTGCTTTTGAAACTAGCAGTTTTTTCTTATAGCAGAATCTAAAAGCATTTTTTTAAAAAACACAATAACACCAAACAGAGCCTGCATATATTATTTAAGCTTATTAGTTTTGAATTCCTGGCGGCCTCGAGAAGATTGTCGTTGCGAAAGATAACTTGATGTGTCACGATCTATAAAAAGTCATCGAAATTGCGATGGGACTTATAGGCCAGTGCAAACGGGCTAAAAAAACTAACAAAACTCGAAAATGTCACAATCAATGGTCCTTATGAAGGGCGATCACCTTGGTGGTGATTGTTGCTGAGATCTATCTCTCTCTCTCTCTCTCTCTCTCTCTCTCTCTCTCTCTCTCTCGTCAGATGCAGTGAATGTTTCCCTGACGCATATGATCCGATGCTTAATTAGTTCGAGCAAAATTGTGAGTGGGGAATCTAAGTTCTTTTATTTGAATTCCATAGCAGTGAGAAGAAAAAGAGAGTTTTAATATGAGTGACAATTTGAAAAAAATTTGCTTTGGTAAAAAATTAACTACCACAAAATAATTTTAGAGGTGGTATTCATAGAGTTTTGACATTGTTGTAGAGACATGAGAGGTTGTCTCGTGCAAGAACCTCAAGCTGGAAGACATTGATTTAAGAACCGAATATGCAAATAAACATCTCGCCATCGGTAAATTGTTAAATTGTTGTAACATGTTTGAGCAGTTTCAACGTCGCACATGTTTGAAATTCCAATCCTCTAAATCCCCACAGAAAATGTGCCTCAATATTTGCTCCAAGTTATAACCTTTTTTTTCTTCTTCTTCTTTGATTTGATATGAAATACATGTTAATCAAATGATGCTTTATTACTTCAAACGAGCTCATAGATTCACAGACACTTGAAGGTGTGAACCCTCTTTGGTTCTTATGCACTCCTTTGGAAGCCTCTTTACTTGTGAGATTTCGGTGAGGCATGCGCCTTTTTCTCAGGCGAGGGCCCGGGCAAAGCGAGGCTCCTCAACCGGGATGAGTGAGACAGGTAATGATGCTTCGCTTAGGCGAGGTGGTCGAGGCACCTAACAATCATCACTCGAGCAAGATGAGATGAGGCAAAGATCCTTACCGAATAAGGTCGAATTCAGATCATTTGTCCCATTTTGGTGTCTCTTTCTTTTGGTGCCCTTCAAATCAAAATAAATTAAGTTAATTATTTTAATTTATTTTTAAATAAATATAAATTAATAATTAAATAAAATGATGACATGACTTATTTTGAATGGAGAGGCGAAAAAAAAAACAGAAGCTCCGGATTCAATAAGGTCGAGGCATGTACCAATTGAAACTTGATAAATTGCGAAAAAGCCATGTTTTTTTTATATATTTTTTTTAATACTCAGCAAATTTGTAGAATATATTGTGGATGTATTTAAAAAAAAAATCTCATAATATTACGAATTAGTTATTAGTAACTGAATCTATTTTTCTTTCAAATTTTATTTTTTTAAAGGGTCAAGCGGCTAAATGGCCAAATAGAACTTAAGGATTTGCAAAATAGCCAAAGTTTATCAAGTATAAGCAAAATAGCCAAGCTGCGATTATTAATCCAGGCAGGATTAAATTTAATCCACACAAAATATCGGGATTAAATTTAATCCAGGCAGGATTAATTTAGTCCAGGGATGAGAGTAATGGCTATTTTGGTTAACCTAATGAAACTATGGCTATTTTGCAAAAGCCATAGTTTGAATTGGCTAGTTCATGCCATTTTTCCTTTTTTTAAATATTTGAGCGATTATTCAATGGTCCGAGTCGGTTCCAAATTCTTTTTCCATAAGAATCTCCACATTACGTGATAAAACCCCAAGCCGTCCGAAATCAATTTCCCCTCAATTCTCAACCCAACCGACTATGGTGTTCGTGACGACTCTGGACCACAAAACCCTAGCCCTAACCCTAAATCCCTCGACCACCACTCTCCGCGACCTCAAGCTCGCGATCCACGAAATCTCCGGCACGCCGCTCCATCTCCAACGCCTATCCCTCGCCGCCGGCGACTCGAGCTTCCTCTCCGACCTCGGCGTCGGACGAAACTCCACCGTCGCTCTTAGACTCCCTCTCCTCGGCGGAATGCAAGCTCCGGTCGTCCCCAAGCCACGCCTCGAGTTTCTGAACTCGAAGCCGCCGGCGAATTACGTCGCCGGACTCGGCCGTGGAGCCACCGGATTCACTACTCGGTCCGATATCGGTCCCGCTCGCGCCGCGCCGGACCTTCCGGATCGTTCCGCGACCGCGGTCGCTCCCGGCGGAGCTCCCGGAGTGGCTCCGACTCAGGGCCGGGGCCGGGGAAAGCCGAGTGAAGAGGAAGAGGAAGACGACGCCGAGGAGAAAGGCTACGACGAGAATCAGAAGTTTGATGAGTTCGAAGGGAACGATGTGGGACTGTTTGCCTCGGCGGAGTACGATGAGGACGATAAAGAGGCCGATGCGGTTTGGGAGGAGATCGACAAGAGGATGGACTCTCGCCGGAAGGACCGGAGAGAGGCGAGGCTGAAGGAGGAGATCGAGAAGTACCGAGCCTCGAACCCGAAGATCACCGAGCAGTTTGCGGACCTGAAGAGGAAGCTCCACACGATGTCGGCGGACGAGTGGGACAGCATCCCCGAGATCGGCGACTACTCGCTCCGCAACAAGAAGAAGCGTTTCGAGAGCTTCGTCCCCGTCCCCGACACCCTTCTCGAGAAGGCGAGGCAGGAGAAGGAACACGTCTCGCTGCTGGACCCGAAGAGCCGCTCCGCCGGAGGAACCGAGACTCCCTCTTCCCAGACTCCGGTGACGGACTTGACCGCCGTCGGCGAAGGTAGAGCCACTGTTCTCTCACTGAAACTCGACGGGCTTAAGGATCCCGCTTCTGGGTCTGTCGTGGACCCGAAAGGGTACCTCACCGATCTCAAGAGCATGAAGATCAATAGCGACGCTCAAATCTCGGACATCAAGAAGGCCAGGCTGTTGCTGAAGAGCATCATCCAGACGAACCCGAAGTACCCTCCGGGGTGGATTGCTGCGGCGAGGCTGGAGGAGCTTGCCGGGAAGATTCAGGTGGCGAGGCAGATGATAAAGAAAGGGTGCGAGGAGTGCCCAAAGAGCGACGATTTATGGCTCGAGGCGAGCCGGCTCGTGAGCCCTGACGAGGCCAAGGCCGTGATGGCTCGGGCCGTGAAGTCGATACCCAATTCGGTCAAGCTGTGGCTCCACGCCGCGGAGCTCGAGCACGACAGCGTGACGAAACGGATGGTCTTGATGAAGGGCTTGGAGCACATCACCGACTCGGTCAGGATATGGAAGGCTCTCATCGACATGGTCAACGAGTCCGACGCGTGCGTTCTGCTCCACAAGGCCGTCGAGTCGTGCCCTCTCCACGTCGAGTTTTGGCTCGCTCTGACGAGGCTCGAGACCTACGACAACGCGAGGAAGGTCCTCAATCGCGCCCGCCTCAGGCTCCCGAAAGAGCCGACCATCTGGATCACCGCCGCGAAGCTCGAAGAGGCCAACGGGCACATCGAGATGGTCGACAAGGTCATCGAGAGGGGTATAAGAGCCCTGCAACGAGAAGGCCTGGGCATCGATAGAGAGGCGTGGATGAAGGAGGCCGAGGCCGCCGAGCGCGCGCCCTCCGTCGCCACGTGTCAGGCCATCATTCGTCACACGATTTGGATCGGCGTCGAGGACGAAGATAGGAAGAGAACATGGGTCGCCGACGCCGACGAGTGCAAGAAAAGAGGGTCTATCGAGACTGCCCGGGCCATCTACGCCCACGCGCTCACCGTGTTTGTGACCAAAAAGAGCATTTGGATCAAAGCGGCTCAGCTCGAGAAGAGCCACGGGACCAGAGAGTCTCTCGACGCTTTACTCCAGAAAGCCGTCAATTACTGCCCACAGGCCGAAGTTCTGTGGCTGATGGGCGCCAAGGAGAAATGGCTCGCCGGAGACGTGCCCTCTGCTCGGGCGATCCTCCAAGAAGCGTACGCCGCGATACCCAATTCGGAGGAGGTTTGGCTCGCCGCTTTCAAGCTGGAGTTCGAGAACAACGAACCGGAGAGAGCTCGGATGCTTCTCTCGAAAGCCCGGGAAAGGGGAGGCACGGAGAGAGTGTGGATGAAATCGGCCATCGTCGAGAGAGAATTACGCAACGTCGACGAGGAAAGAAGGTTGCTCGACGAAGGGCTGAAGAAATTCCCTTCGTTCTTCAAGCTCTGGCTGATGCTCGGGCAGCTCGAGGAGCGGCTCGGCCAACTTCCAAAGGCGAAGAAGGCCTACGAGTCGGGCCTGAAGAACTGCCCAAACTGCATACCCATCTGGATATCGCTCGCCAACCTCGAAGAGAGGACAAACGGGCTGAGCAAAGCCCGGGCGGTTCTCACTCTGTCGAGGAAAAAGAACCCTCAGAACCCGGACCTGTGGCTCGCGGCGGTGCGAGCCGAGCTCAAGCACGGGAACAAGAAAGAGGCTGACGTTTTGATGGCAAAGGCGCTCCAGGAGTGTCCCAACAGCGGCGTTCTGTGGGCAATGTCCATCGAGATGGTTCCGAGGCCGCAGCGCAAGATCAAGAGCAGGGACGCTTGGACGAAGAACGATCACGACCCCCACATCCTCGCCGCTGTGGCCAAGCTGTTCTGGCACGATAGGAAGGTCGAAAAAGCCCGGGTTTATCTCGAGAGGGCTGTCACTTTCGCCCCCGATATCGGAGATTTCTGGGCGCTGTATTACAAGTTCGAGCTCCAGCACGGGACTGAAGAGACTCAGAGGAAAGTGGTGCAAAGGTGCGTTGCTGCGGAGCCGAAGCACGGTGAGAAATGGCAAGCGATAGCCAAGGCCATCGAGAACTCTCACCAACCTGTTGAGGCGATCTTGAAGAAAGTCGTGGTCGCTCTGGGCAAGGAAAGCAGTGCAGCTGAACAGATTAAGAATCAGTAAAGCTCTCCAAAGCTTGGTCACACCTTTACATTCATGTGAGTTTCGTTTTGCGCTTCGTTTGCTCTACCATTTTAGTTCACTATCAGTTCACTTGGGTTAGTTTTGTTGGAATTGGTATACTCAGAGACCTTTACATCTTGTGGCAATGAATTTGCAATGTTACTGGAACTAGATGCTTGTAATTATCTCAGAATTTTTCCAATCCTTTTGTTTAAATTATCCTGCAAATGTTGTAGATTGTGAATTTTGTTCAAAGTTGCTTTTCAGTTAATATCGTCACAGGCTAAGTTCAAGGATGAGATGGAATAGCCATCTATATATATGCCTCAATAAAAAGAGTTATTTTTTCATCTTCTTAGCTTTGGATCGTAGCACTATTATTATTATTATTATTATTACTATTATTGTTATTGTTATTGTTGTCATTCTGGAGGATATCTGAAGGAAAAGGTTCTGATGGCATTCGGTTTTAACGTCGCACGTGTTCTGTATTCCAATTTCTATATCCCACTGAAAACGTGCCTTAGTATTTTATTTTTCTTCCAAATTATAGCCTTTTTTTACCTTCTTTGATTTGCTGTGAAATGTTTGTTACGGTGCTTTATTACTTCGAAATCGGAGGATTACACTTTGCATGACATTTACAAGACAGACAAGTTGATCATCGGCTACTTTAACTCAAACGAGCACCTCGATTCAATGACACTTCAAGGTGATCTATGAACCCTCTTGCGTGAACGCTAAACTTAAAGTGGAATCTCGAAAGATCAGTTCTCATGCACTCTTTTGCAAGCCTCTTACTTGGCTCATCGACTCTAGACTTGTTTTCGATATTACAGTCGTGCAAAACTTGATGGAGTAAGAGTTCTTTGTTCTTCGCTGTCGGTTCTTGGAATGTCTCTGTAGCTCGTAACTCTCGGTACCGAGCAAATGAGAGCTAGATTCCAATATGCAGTGTTTGCAAAAGATCATCAACATATTCACCCCGATCTTCTCTGAACCTCCTAAATTTAGCCTATAAATGTCTGCTATAGATTGTTGTAACTCGAGTAAACTTGTACAGGATCTGTCGAGGGGATAGGCGAATATGATTTTCGGGAGTTAAAAATAATTTATTTTTAGACTTCCGAAAGTTCTGAAATTAAAAATTTCTATAAAATAAAAATAGGCTAGAAAAATACACCTTCGAAAAAAATCGAATCTGACATTATATATAGTTTTCATAAAAATATTTTTCTGATAAAGAGACATAGTGTTTATTAATACCGAACGCAACAATTAGGGCCTTGTACGTCCCCAATTCGATTTCCTTTGGACGCAAAAATTGGGGTCACTAGGATAGTTATGTTCGATAATGTCACGGCCTCATGGATTCTAGTCGGATCTACTCGGATACCATTGTTGTAATTTCTTTTTTTTAATACTGAGAACTTTTGTTAACTTTAAACCGATCAGCTTCAATCATTATTAAACTCGAACGCATTTCAACCCTTGTTATCAACTAGTGTAGAGGTTATACATTTCTTTGTTTGTACCAACTTTTTGGCCAAGGAACAGTCAGTATTATTATTATTTTTTTTTGCATAACAAGACGCTAAACTAGCCCTTGTATAAAAAGCCATTCATGATATATAAAAGAACAAAATGTTGGAAGTTTTTTGCACACTGGAAAAACATATAAATTACTCAACTTCTAAATGTACAAGAGTAACAACGTCTCATTTAACAATATCGCGTCGCTTCGTTGCTTAGGCCAATCCAACTAGCTTCTCGCTGACCTCCCACAGCTTCCGCGCCTTCTCGGCATCGCTCGCCTCTTTCGACAGCTGGTTTTCGAACGACGACGAGTTGTTATTCCAGCTCCAGTACACTCCCGATTTCGTCAGGCTCGGATCGCTCACAACCTGACACACCAATACGTACTAGTTTTACATCTCATACCCGGAAAAAAAATAAAAATAAATAAATATGACTAGGAAGTAAATACCTGAGCTAGGCGTTTGCCAGATTCTTCTTCGGAGACGTAGCCCTTGGTGATGTACTTTTGGAAGGGAGGGAAGAGAAACCTGAAGAGCGGAATGTGCTCTCTGAACAAGCCCGTGGTGGCGATACAGCCCGGGTAGAGAGAAGCGAAGGTGATCCCAGTCTCCTCGTGGTATCGCCTGTGAAGCTCTTGCATCGTCAACATGTTGCACACTTTGCTGTCCTTGTAGGCCTTTGCGCCGTCGAACTCTCCTCCGTCGATCATCGCTGAGTTGTTTATCCCGTTGAGTCCCGCGGCCAGGCCTCTCAGGTCACCCAGGTTTGCCTTCGGCGGAACGTTCCCGGCTAACGTGTTTGTGTTTCCTACGATAAAATGTAACAACAGTCTTTTATTCAAAGCCCCCACTTTCTGCAACATTTATTTCGAGCTGGCACTCTATTATTATTTCAGGATGTCGATCTCGTTGTTAAGGAATGGTAATTCTAATAAAGTAAGATACGGCATTCTAAAGACTATGCTTTGGTAATAGGAAGAACTTTCAATTCTCTTTCCTTGAACTGAAAACTGGTTGGCCTCAGGTGTTCCAAACCCTTGAAAACTTCCCATACTCATAATTACCGAATGCCAACCCCAAAGAGTTGGTCTGAGGGTGATTCTTGAGACCTCCTTGTCAGCAGTAACGGAGCTAGGAATTCCAATCAGGGGTAAATTTGAAAAAAAAAAAAAAAACAAGGTGGGAAAATTTAGAAAAATCATATAAATATTGAGCTAATATTATAAAAAAAAAAAAACGGTAAAATTACAATTTTCAAAATTTCAAAGGGTTATTTAACAGAAAATTAAGAAAATAGCCAATTTAAATATTTGACATTGCTAAATAGCCAACTTTTGTTAAATCTTAGGTAAATAGTCACTTTCAGACGTAAATCTTAGGTAAATAGTCAACGTTTGATATATGAAAGTGATTATTTACTTAAAATTTACGTCTGAAAGTGACTATTTAGCAATGTCAAACGTTTAAATTGACTATCTTCCTAAAGAACCCGTTACTTAACCCCCTGATCCCCATGTAACTCCGTCCGTCCTTGTCAGTCCTTGGTTCAATTCCCCCTGTACGCAAAAATTGGTCTCCCAGTCTATAATGCCATGTTTTTTTGTTTTTTTTTTTTTACCGAATGCCCGTATATCATGTACTTTGAGAATGTACCTGTGATTGATCCGACGATGATGAGGCGCTTGGAGGGGAAATCGGACTGCTTCAAGTCGTCGAGGAGAAGCCTGGCGAGGAGGAAGTGGCCGAGGTGGTTGGTCCCGACGCTGAGCTCGAATCCCTCGGCGCTGAAAGTGGGCTCTTTAGCGGTGGGAAAGTACACGGCCGCGTTGCACACCAACACGTCCAACGGCTTCCCCGACCGCCGGAAGTTTTCCGCGAACTGCCTCACGCTCTCGAGGGACGACAGGTCGAGGTGCATCACAGTGTAGCTCTCTTTGGCCATCCCCGAGGCCTTCGCGGCCTTCTCGGCCTTCAGAAAGTTCCGGCACGCCATCGTCACGTGCCATTTCCCGCTCTCCGCGAGGGCTTTGGCCGTGGCCAACCCGAGGCCCGACGAGGCTCCCGTGATCACCACGTTGCCCTTCCTCAGCGTCTTCTTTCCCTCCGGTTTCGATTGGCCCACCGTGGGACCCACCGTCGCCGTTTGGGCTCGGACCGGCCCGATTCTCCGCGCAGCCTGTACCTCGAATGGATAAGCTTTTTTTTTTTTAATACCTCACGTTTGAAACTCTGTTTAAAAAACCTAAACTCTGCTTCATTTATGCGAGTATTACCTTCTTGCTGTCTTTGCCGGCGAGTTTAAAAAAGAACTCTGTTTTTTAATTTTTTTTTTTTTCTTTTTTAGGTGAAGACAAAAGCTTGAGGTAGTCTGGTAATAAGAATATAAGATTTAAAAGTGAGCTATTATAAGAAAAAAGTTTTGAAAATCAGGTGATTTCCACAATTATTGGAAATACAGCCCTTTGAATCATTACTCCTAGACCAGACTTGAAATTTACACGAATAATATGTTTAAAAACAAAGTTGATTTTCTTTCAAGTCTTTTGACAGTAATATGACTGGCATTGCATTATCTCAGGAGTTGAAACATTAGAACAGTGTTGTTATCATCGTCAATTTTGATAATTTGATGCTAGCGATAGAAATTAAATATATTCACACCAGCTTGATAGGAAACTTTATTCAGTGAATAATACACAGAAAAAAAAAAAAAAAAAAAAAAAACACTAATTATCTATTACCAAAGATGACTTGGATTCAGCGCGGACGTAGTCTGAGACTGAAACTCCAAAGAACCCCACATCCTTAAAACAAGCTTTTGGCTTTCCCTGTCAATACATTACCTGAAATCAGTTAGAATTCCGTACTTAAACAGTTAGAATTGAGTTTAACAATACCTCTTTGTGGACAGTTACAGTAGCTGGAAGTAAAGAGGAGGCTCGAAGAGCCATGAGGACTGTGAGAGCTTGATATTTTCTGGCAAAGTTTGAGCTGTTTTTTCTGATGTTCTTGAGACGCTTCGAGTTGAGTTTGTTATCTTATTATTTTGGGCAACGCTATCTATCTTGTATGCTGACAAAGCTATTCCACGTAGGTTTTACTCATCCAATCATCTTTTGAGATTTGGATTCTCATTGATATGTTGGAATCGGTTTCTTTCATACTCTTTTTTAACATAATTGATTCCAAAGCCTTTCTGTTGGGGTGGATCAGATTTCAGGCCAGTAATTGGGCTTGATTGGTCATGGCCCAACTTAATTTGGGGAAGTACATCTAGAAGTTTCTCTACTAGATCTATCCTTTTGGTATCTCCTTTTACGTCCCTCCAATCAAATTAAGTCAATTTAATCATTTTAATTTATTAATACATAAAAAAGTAATTAAATAAGATGATGATATGACTTATTTTGATTGGAGGGACACCAAATGAGATAGCAAAATGGGACAGAGGATCAGAGTTCATTCAATATCAATCTTAATTTAAAATGAGAAGTGCATTGTTGAGGCAAAGCACCACAGATATTGAAAAAAGAACCAAAAATAAACTCTTAACTCAACGCCTTTGTCAAATGATCCGCCAGATTATCCAAAAGTTAATATTTTTAGGATGGCTACAGCTTATCGATAAACGATACCTCGGATAAGGCTATACTTTTTTTCTCTGTCTTTTTCACTCTCGCGATTACAATACTCATTCGAGCTAGCTACAACTCCACTATTATCATAATAGATGATGATAAGTCAAAATAATTTCCAATATATGATGATACTTCTCGAGATAATCGTTCCATGTAGTGGTCAGCTTGGAAGTAGGATTTAGTGTATCCAATTGTCACCAAGTAACCAATCGTGTACACCGACATATAATACATAGTCCTTTTCAAGTACTTGCGTATATGTTTGAAAGCTATCCAGCGATCAATATCATAGTTTAACTGATATATACTTACTATTCTCACGACATGCATGTGTTCGATATAGTACACAACATGAAATACATTAGACCCATGATAGCTGGTGCATAGGGTACACGTCTCATATTCTCCTTAAAGTCTATTATGCCACTTCTTTTTAGAGAGGAATACTCTATAACAAGCTAGATGTTATGATTTTGGGAATTTTGCATCAGATAAGGAGCAAGTTCAACATGAGTATCTTGAGACAGCAATAGTAGTTTGTTCTTTATGTTCGAATAATCGGAATACCTAGAACACATGGCTGAATTTTTCAAATCCTCCATTTGAAACATCTTAACTTGCCAAACTTTTATGTTGGATTACATTTGTGACTTAAAGGATATAACGATAATATATGCCCTTCTCGCCATAAGATGACCATGAATGATTAAGACTCTTGTGGTGACTATATCAATGGACACCCTTAATTAACATAATTTTAACAAAATAAAGATTTTAGTTTCAGCTCATATGTGAATTGACGCCGAAATTTGGTAAATCGATTAAATACGAGAAAGCAAATTCGTCTTTTTATTCGAGTTTATTTGAATTTTATTTATTAATTACATATTCCCCAAATCATATTTTACAAGATATAACCAGATAGCCTATAATAATATGTTATTCGTTATAAACTCACTTTCGCATTTTAACTGAGCATGTTTTGGAGTTTTGACTAATAATTAATTAATTACTAAGTAGTAAAATAACTACTTAATTTAAAGTGGGCCTAGACAGCACTTAAATTAATATACACATAGCCCAATTGGAGAAGTCATTGGGACAGTGATGTTTTGATCTATTCTTAATCGTTAAGATTTAGAGTAAAAAAATGAGGAAAACTACAAATTTTATGTGGTAGTTATATTATTTTATTTATATAAACATAATCAAAACTAAAATATTTGAATCAACTGAATTAAGATTCTATTTTTCTAACTAGCATAATAAAACAAAATAAAATAAAAACTAGTTAAGTAGATACTTTATTCCTCTTGATTTAGGTTTTTGGAAAACTATAAATTACGTTTGGTGCTTCGATATTTACTCTTTGTGAGTGATACGAGTTAACCCACACTTTATTCAATTGAATTTTCACTTTTTCGATACAACAACCAACACTAGCTTCGAGTGAATAGACGAGGCAAGTCCTCCAAAATCAGCTTAAAGACGTCGAGGGGGATTGAATTTTCACAAAGTGGTGAGAAGTGAGAACTAAAAAAACCTAAGGACTCAATCGTCTGGGACGACATATCATGATCCTATTGGCGTGAACCCCGAGACGGGGATCGGGACCCCAACCCGATGTTAGGATATAACTACTTGGAGGTATTCCAAGATCTTAAAAATGCTAGTGACTTTGAGGCACGAGCGCAATAAAGAAACCAAGGGCCAACTCTCCTACGGCGAATCTTCAACCACGAGACTGCTTATGTTGATCAAAGTGAACATCCAAGGAGAATCAAGATATCTCTCGCAGGATCAAGTCCTCAAGCACCAAGCCCGATTGAGACAAGACTTCTCTAAGCGAATTCGACAAGGAATAAGGTCGAAGATCACCAAAAGACTTGAACGCTCGAAATAAACTTCACGTCTAACCTAGCTCGTCATCATCTTAAGAGACCATCACTAGGTGCATACTTCAGAGATTCAACAACAAAGAAAAAAAACTTCTAATTAAGAGTCGTTCTATCCCTCGACTTTCAAGTTATTTTCTCATTTTAAGACTTTAGTTGTAAAGAAAAAAGTGTACAAAATATGCTTTGACCACATGTAGAGCACTCTCGTTATATAACAATTCCTTCAAGGGTATCCAAAGGACTTGTCTTGAGTCTTGACGCAAACTAATTAATGGTGGCCATTTTCCTTTCAGCGGCTAACAAATATATATAATACCATCAATCATCTTATAAAACAAAAAGAAGAGACCAACGCTAAATATCGTTTGATATACAATTCAGCTATTCTCGTACCAAATCCATATTCGTCCTGTAGCATTTCAGATAAGGATTTTTAATAACACAAAGCAATGATGCCCCGACAAAGTAGACTTAATCATGTGATTAAATACATAAATATTACACTCACAGCTAATTATTTCTGGGTTGGTTTCTAAGGATATTATTAATTATGAGTAATCCTAGCCTACCCAACACCACTTCTACAGATATTTTTGCTTAACCATTTGTTAAAGCATTATTTAATTAATTTAATCAACCTCATAATTTCTTAGTACATCATGTTTTTCTGTTTCTCGTGGAAAGTTCATGGGCATAGCTATCGTGCCGTCACAAATAAGAAACTTAAACTGGTGATCTCATGGGCCGGTGCGTGGGTCCCACATCTCACCATCATTTTGGTCAAAGTTGCCTGATATATTAGATCTTTTCCATTAAACAAGTTACTTTGGATCTAACAACATGATGTGGATAGCTGTGAGATTAAATATTTTATCTTTTTGTTTTCACCTGTTTTGTTCTGAGAATTTCAAGCTATATTTTATATTAAATTGGGAATATTATCAGTGTGAACAAAATATTTACAAATAAGATGAAAAGGAATCTCATTCCTAGAAACATGAGCATTTCCATAAACATCCCTTATTAATGAGTCAAAGGAATGTTAAGTATCAACCTCTACTAAAAAAATTGAGCCACGTTAAATCGAACCATTGATTGGAATGTTTACACTGACAAATATAACAAAAATTGCTTATTAATTCAAAATATATTTGGAGAAATTGCCTACCAATTTTTATTTACATAAATTACTTCATATTTAATGAAAAAAAATCATTAGACACGTAAAATATATACATATATAAATAAAAATATAAACAATTTTTTTTAATAAAAATGATCATTTATGAAAAGATTTATATAGCCAATTGAAAATGGATTTACAAAATAGTGAAAGTCTATAAAATTAGTGAAATAGTCAAAATATACCAATACTATTTTTTGAAAATTGAAATTTTTAACTATTTTATAAATAAATTAATTTTAAATGATTATTTTCTATAATTTTTCTTAAATATATTATTATGTATACGTAAAGAAGAGCTAGTGTTTACTATTCATCTAGAAACAATTCACTATTCATTCTACAATGTAATGGCGAAAACATTTTTTGTAATTTTTTAATTTACATTTATATCATTCTTTATGGTCCGTACAGAATTATCTTATAGAATATTATAAATTACATAAAATACCACTGATATTCAGACAATTCGGATTGCTTATATCAGCTCAGTAGGATTATAATAGTAGGATTATCCAGAAATATCTGGATTGCTAACGTCAACCAAATATCCGAGAATTTTTACAATAAGTCTTTTTACATTCCTTTTAGCCTATAGATAGATACGCCAACTACATCCATTATTTGATTATCTCTGTATAGAAAATTATTATTATTATTATTATTATTATTATTATTATTATATATAAAAAGTAGAGTACAAAATCATTATTCATTCTACAGTGTTATAATGACGAAAATATTTTTTGTAACTTTTGAATTTATGTTTAAAGATCAAGCTTCATCTCTTTTTTCATTTTAATCATGTACTTTATGATGTAGACATGCTTTTCATTTTAATCTAACAAGTCAATTACAATGCTTAAAGCTGCATTCAAAGAGGATATCATTCGGCCAAAGCTTATTTTCTAAACAACGCACGCAAATTTAAGTTTTTAAGCTTTCTTTTTCTTCCTCTTCATGGGATCACAGCTCTAAATGATTTTGAGAGCAATAATAGCGACAATAAGTAAGCTGCAAAAAAAGCAAACCAGCACGCAAACTCGCTGGGGAGTACGCATCTGTATTTGACATGACTTGAGCTAAAGATTTTCCCTCTCGTTTTGAACATTGATTGCGTATCTTTTATGCTTTTTAATTTGTACTCATTACTGAATAGAGCATTGATTGCATATCTTTGATGGTTTATTTATGTGTTTATCAACAAAATATAAATCGACTTGTTAAGAATATATGATTTTGAATGCATCAATGAGTTTATGCCATTATCGACCACAAAAAAGCAACAAGGTAAACGGGCGGGCAATGGCTGACGGCTCGGACCAAAGTTTGCTTGCTATGCATAGATGAGATTTTTCCGAAAATTGATTTTGCTTTTTTTTTCTTTTTGTGTATAAACTCTGAATTTTATCCTAAAATTAAAGTAACACATATCAGTCGTAAAATATTTGACAAAACTTTGACAAAATGGTACTGAAAAAGTGTATTCACTGTTTCTTTGATGTCTCTAGGTGATGTTAAAACAAGTTAAGCAACACTAGATGATTTACCAAATTAAAACACTGTAGATCAAGAGACAGGGAATTGGTAACTCAATTCAGCCAAACGTGCATACTTTTGGAAGGATGATACTCTCGGTGGAAAGATAACTTTACTAACTTGTAGAATAAGTACAATGACGGACAACATTAAATGACCACCTTTCAGGTTTTCTAAACTTAAAGACTACCTTGTGAATTCTAACACAAGCTTTCCTTATGTTTGAACTCCCATCGCTTTCCACTCAACTCACTCACCAAGTAATTGATCAATGCTTATAACAATGCATGATTTACAATATCACAAAACAAAAACCTTACTCTGATTATTGCACAGACAGTGTCAATGAGGAAAGAATCGGAGTAACTTCACACAAAAACAATGGTGTTTTCGGCGTGACAACTCTCTTGAAAACTCTAAGTGTAATTTTTATCCAAGAGGGTAAACATCACTTTTATATGTGCACTTAGCATTTCGAGTGGCGCACTTGGCATCTCAAGTTCAGTCTTTTGCATCACCAAGTCAAGTGTATCTCGAATGTTGATCCTGAAAACAATAACAATATTTTGGCGATTCCGAAGACCATCTAGAGATCGTGACATGTTGAGTTTACCCTTCACTGTCACGATTCTCTCGAAACTGTCGAAAAAATGACGTTAATGACCTCAACGTATGGTGCACTTTTCATCTCGAGTGTGTCTCTTGCATCATCGTGTATGCCTCGAACGTTGATCCAAAAAAGGACATTAACAAAACAAAACTCATACCCTCGTATAAGAGAAAATCGCTCACAACTCAAATTAGATCCTTCAAGGTGGATGATTACAATTAATTGATAATCATGGAGTAGCATATTTTTGTTTCCTTTGTAAACGGAAAATTAAAGTAGACGTCAGTGACACTGCATGCATTCGTGTACTATTTTAGAAGGATCTTTCTATTATATATTCACGGAGAAACTTCTCTTTTTTGGTGGGACCTTCACAAACACATGCGTTGCTCTTCCTTTTGCTTTCTTCTCTCGAATCTACCAGATTGTTCCAACAACAAAATCCAAGAAGAAATATTTGGCACGAAACAATAGTCAGGAGGTTTCAACTTCAAGTGCATCCAAGCCAAACAGTGACTACACATTCTAAGATATTTTTGTACTTCATGCTTGGACTTGCATGCCAAAACTCGACAATAATTTATGCGATTATTCTTGTACAAATTATACATCCAATGTGAATATTATCATTACGATGTTATATAGACTTCAAGAAGCATAAAACGACAATTTCGTGGCGCAATCTACTTTCAGAAATATTTATTAGTAGAACAATCACTAATTAAATTGAACACGCAATCAAAGAAAAGGCTGATAAACATATGATATAATATATAATATTGTTACAAACTAGTATCAAATTACACACAAATGATATGATCATGAAAATGGCTCCAAAAAAAAAAATCCATGACCTTTACATGCATTGGACCAGAAAAACAAGGGTCTGTGCATGCAATGCAATGGAATCATGACCACAACACATGAGGAGAGAGATCACAAAACCGTCCCTCTCTCTCTGTATTGCTTAATGGCGGTCCCATGGTAATTAATATATCACCCTAAAAGTAAACTAGCTATGGATGCGAAAGAGAAAATGGGCCACCTAAGGAAAGCAAGGAAAGACAAAAAAAAAAAAAAAGAGTCTTTCCTTGCCTCTTGGAGGAAAAAAAAAAAAAAAAATTTGGTCAACTGTCAACTGTTTTTTTTTTTTTTTTTTTTCCCCTCACACCCGATCATCCCGGAAGAAAGGCGTCGTCATCGGAAAAGAAGAAGCCGAGGAAGTAGAAGCAGAATCATCGCCCAACCTTTCCAACTGCCGACGAAGCTCATTCGGATGATCATCAAAATCATCATCGTCACGACGACGACTCGGCATCACGAGCATCTCGTCCTCCTCTTTATCGTGATCGGCGAAACGCAGGCAATCGTGCGGCTGCAAAAACAGATTATTATCCGAATCCAAGTCGTCCCACCCCGGCCCCGCCGGGCCCCACCCGGCCGGTATCGAGTTCATCCACTCCTCCCCCCACACCACCTCCTGCTCCTCCGCTGCCGCCGCCGCAGCCGGCGGCGGCGGAGGCGGCGGAGGAGGAGGAGGCGGCTGCTCCGGCGCCGGAGATGGCTCCGTCTCGGCGGCGGCGGAGGCGGCGGGGGGTTTGCTGGGGAAGAGGTGGGGGAAGTTGAGGCGGGCGTTTTCGCCGCGGAGGCGGAAGGCCTCGCGGTCGTAAGCCATGGCGGCGTCCTCGGCGGTGTCGAAGGTCCCGAGCCAGAGGCGGGAGCGGTCCCGCGGGAGGCGAATCTCCGCCACCCATTTTCCCCAGTGCCTCTGCCTCACTCCTCTGTACAGCTTCGTCGGGCTCACCGCCGGAGCCACCGCCGGAGCGGGGCCAGGGACGAACCCGAGGCTGCTCCAGTACTGCAGAAACTGCTGTTGCTGGTGCTGAGCTGTCGTCAAGGGGTTGTTGCTTGGGGAGAAAGATATCATGTGGTGAGGGGATTGGAAGATTGGGATGGGATAGTTTTGGTATGCGAAAGGGAAGTTCGGAGGAGGGACTAAGAGCTGATCGATTTGGGATTGGGATTGGAATTGGGATTGGCTTCGTCGTTGGTGCTTCTTCTTCAATGGTCTCCGACTGGACATTGACGAAGCTTCTTCCTCTGCTTCTTCTCCCTTCGACATCTCCGAATCGATTTTCTTAGATTTTCCGGTTTTGTAATCCGCCATTTTTCTTTCTTTCTGCTTCTTCTTCGATTTCTGTTTTTCTTTGGTCGATGGAATAAACAATAACAAATCCCAGAGACCTGTAACGATGGATTCGGCGAGCGAGCGAGCAGTGAAAATTGAAGAAGAAGAAGAGATGATATGAGGCGTGTTTTGCGCTGAGTGCTTGTGAAAACCAGAGCTTTTATATATACATATATAAATATGCATATGTTTTTGTGGTTTGTTTGGGAGTGTGTGTTTGTTTGTTGGGGCTAGGAGAGAAAGACAAGCGAAAGGCCGGTTTTAATAGGACAGCAGATTAAGATTTTTGATTAGTATTTTTTTCAAATATTATAAAGGGGAGAGAATATGTAGAAGTCTCGTGGTTGGTTGGTGGGTAAAAGGCTGGGACCCACACGCCTCCACTTCTTCACTCAATTTCATTCTGCGATTGCCTTCGCTTCAACTCTAATCTTTCTGTGTCTCTCCACTCTTTATTACTGTGCTGTAACTCCAGATTTATGTAAACGAGATCACTTACATAGTTACATATATATATATATATATATATATATATATATATATATATAAATTTAACTGGAAATTCATTCGCCGCGTTACCTCGTTTAGTAAAACATCTTGCACTCTGGCTTATCATAACCGGCTCCAGTTATAGGTGAGCAATGCTGGTGCCTAGGATCTCCGATTGAACTAGGCTCCAAAATTTTTATATTTTTAAGTTGTTAAATTTTTTCTTTTATATTTAAATTTTTACTATTATCGAAAGGTCCCCAAAATATTAATTCGTTTAAGACCCTTAATGAATTCGGGTGAGTTTGGACTGGCTCTAAGGTAGATCATCCCCTAACAAATAAACCAACATTAGAGGATCAATTAAAGAATGTTGGTTGAGTTAGTAGAAAGAATGGTGATTTATATATTAAAAAAAAACATATTTCGAAATATTTATGAAGAATTTGAGATTTCTTGTCCACCTAGTCGACTCGTTATTTATTAAACTATGTTGTCGAGACTATTTAGTCTGTTTTGTCAAAGACGTCTCGGGGATCATAATTGATTAGTAAAATAGTCGAAAATTTTGAATTTTCAGTAAAGTAGCCGAAATTACGTTATCAAATTTTTTACACTAAGATTAAATTTTTTGACAATTATTTTAAGCAATTTATCATGTTCAAAAAAATTAATACAATGGTAAAAAAAGTTTTTGAAACTTGGTTATTGGACATTTTGGTTGTCTCATTAACTTTAGACAAACTTTGGTTAATTTACAAATCCAATATTTTGAATTGGCTATTAAGCTAAACCATTCAATCATTGTTGTCGAGACTATATAGTCTGTTTTGTCAGAGACGTCTCGGGGACCATATATCTTTGAATTGAGCTTAGACAAGATTTGGATCTGAGAGTGTTTGGCTCAGAGAGAAATCCTCTTTGAAATATTTGTGTATTGGAATAAATTGATCGATCGATTACAGAATTTGTTATAATATAAATACACTTGATAATCAGTTACATTTACAACTGATTCCATCTAACATGCTTTGACTCTATGACTCTTAGTATTAACTCGTTAGCTGACGTGTCTGCTGACTCAGCTTTGAATCTCAATAGCCCCCCTCAAGCTCGATGGAGATGCCTCTGCATACAGCTTGTCTTTAAGCTTCAGAAATCGAGTGACTATTAGCCCCTTGGTGAGAACATCAGCTATCTGATCTGTAGTAGGCACGCATCGTATGTCCAGCTGGTTCTGAGTGACCATATCCATATAAAATGCAAGTCAATCACAATATGTTTTCGTTCTCGCATGATATACAGGGTTAGACGCTATTGCAGCTGCTCCAAGATTATTACACCATATAATGGGGCTATGCTTGAACTCGATGTTTAACTCTCTTAATAGAGATTTTATCCACAACATTTCAGCGGCAATGTGGGCGAGAGCTCTATATTATGCCTCGATACTGGAGCGAGCAAGTGAAGCTTGTTTCCTTGAACTCCAAGAAATAAGGCAACTGGCAAAGTAGACACAGTATGCACTAGTGAATCGTCTGTCGTCAGGATTGCTTGCCGCATCAACGTACGCAAAGCTTGTGAGTGTGAGAAGCTTTGAGGGCTTGAATGTGATGTTGTGTTTGATGGAGCCTTTGAGGTATCTGAGAACCCTTCTTGCTGCAAGCCAGTGAACTTATTTAGGATTCTGAAGAAATTGGCTTAATCTATTGACTATGAATGAGATGTCAGGTCTAGTGATTGTAAAGTGCAAAGCACCAATTAGACTTTTGTACATGAAAGGTTTTTCCATTAACCCACTTCCTTGGACAGAGACTCATTTGGTGCATCGGGGCTTGAACTTGTAAACGCCAAATCAAGTAGTTTTCTCTGTTGAGCTTCACCGAGATCGCCGTATTGAGCGTCGGAGCGAACTGTGATGTCGATCCAGTCCTGTGCAGATCATTTAGTGACGACGAGGAAGACGAAACGCCTTCAAACGCAATTGTTACGTGCTCTGATACCAAGACAAGATTTGGATCTGAGAGTGTTTGGCTCAGAGAGAAATCCTCTATGAGATATTTGTGTATTGAAATGAATTGATCAATCCATTACAAAATTTGGTATAATATAAACGCCTTCAAACGCAATTGTTACGCGCTCTGATACCAAGACAAGATTTGGATCTGAGAGTGTTTGGCTCAGAGAGAAATCCTGTATGAGATATTTGTGTATTGAAATGAATTGATCAATCCATTACAAAATTTGGTATAATATAAATACACTTGCTAATCAGTTATATTTACAATTGATTCTATCTAACAGATTTAGACTCTATGGATCTCAGTGTTGACTCGTTAGCTAACGTGTCTGTTGACTCATCTTTGAGTCTCAACAAGCTTTCGATAGTTCTTTAACTAAATCAAAACACCATATACCCTAGAAACCGAATTTCACATAGCATGCTTAACATTTATTATACAATGCGTTATCCATCGCCATCAATTAACCCTCTATATACACAACTATACCTTGAAGTGTGCATAAGTTATCGTTCTACTAATCACTTGTCTGTTTTCTTCAATCCCACTGATCTAGAGATGAACAAAATATTTGATGGTTTAATATCGAATATGAGCACTCTTTCATTTATCATCTAAGAGCATTTTTATATTACAAATATCTATTTTTAGTGATATAGATTTAATAATAAGAGATAAAAAAAAAAAAAAAATCTCTATTTCAAAATAAAAGCCACTTTGGCTAGTTGTTAAAAAGTTACAAATGTTTGCTAAGTTGTAATCTAAAACGTTTCAAGTAGTCAATTTAATACATTTTTCTTTAAATAATCTAAGTTATAATCTACTAAGTAACTTGGCACTCTTATTTATTTTATTAGCAAAGGTATAGCTTTAAACGTCGTCGTTGTGTTTGTGATGATGTTTTGTTTTAAAAATATATTTGCGGGTCACTTTCATCTTAATATAATAAACATACGTACGTTTATAGAGGTTTTATAGTAGTATTTTAATCAAGTCAAATGCATAGCACTAAATAGAAAAAAAACGAAGTATGTTTAGTAAATCGTAGTGCTGAGAAAGTGATTTGCCCAAACTAAAGATAATCAGTTAATAACATCCTTTCGGTATAAGGTTTCAGTGGAGGATTAGGACTTGCAAATAAAATTCTTAATTAGTTTAATGGGATAAGTAGTACTTGCAGTTAGGGGCTTTATAAGTAGGTTTTTTATATTCCGATTTCTGTGGAAGAATACAAAGTTGGATGGTTTGAAGTTTAAATAATTGGAGATGCCATGAAAGGTAAAAGACAAAATAATTAAACAAGCAAATATCGTATGAAAGCACCTTAATGAGAAGGGCTCCAAAGCGGACTAGGTTTTGAGTTTGGACTAAAAGATAATATACATTTATCAAAGTATATTTAAAAAATTAATAGAACTTTTCTATGCATTTAGGTCAAAGTATAAAATGCGGTTAATCCATTGTCTATATTTCTATTTAAGAAAATGCGCAATGTTCTTATAACATATATTCAAAAAAGATGTCGGAATTTTGTAATTCACCCATTTTTCTTTCTTATTAAATTGCGCATCCTTAAACTTGATTAATTTCCATTCTTATTGTCACTTGCCACATTATTAAATTAGCTAAGTTTCAATTATTAACTAATCGTGGACTGAAATGCAGTTGTAAAGTTTCATACAACTTAGTTATAATTTCATTTTTTTTATATAAATAATGTATTATTTAAAATCATGCTCTCTCTCTCTCTCTCTCTCTCTCTCTCTCTCTCTCTCTCTCTCTCTCTCTCTCTCTCTCTCTTAATTTTTTACGTTAGTATACATATAGTATTTTACGCTTTTTAATTTTTTTTATTGTTATTTATGTTAGTACATAACATATATTAGTTTACGTTTTATGTAGTAAATTTGTAATTCAAAACTTTTTAGAGATCTTTGACATTACAAATATATATATATATATATATATATATATATATATATATATATATATATATATAAATCAATTAACCCAAAATTCGTGTGCGAAAGATATGTCGGCCTCGCAAATCATATGCGCGACTGCTTTGGTTCATGTTTGACAGAATCCTCTTTCGCACATTCTCTCTGCGTGCAAAGCAAAGTTTTTTTTTAGTGATTTGGAGGGTACGTATGTTTTGTAGGATTAGGCTAGAATAATTGTTCAATAGTTGATCATTATCACGTAAACATGTGGTAGTTTATGAGAACGCATCGTAAATTTTATAAAAAAATTAAATCGTTGAATCAAAATTTGGGAATTTTCTAAAAAAAATTTGGCATGCTAAACAAAATAAAATTGTCTGGAAGGTTTGTAAGGGGCGGATCCCGACTCGCACCATGCTGGTTAAGAGAAAAGGTCATCACTGACGATTGTTGCCCTATTTGCTCAAGTAAGGCTGAGACTGATTATCATGCTCTCTGGGGCTGTAAGTGGAGCGGGAAGGTCTGGAAAGAGGCTGGCTTTGTTGAGCTCCTTCCAAACCACGGAGAAGGGGAGGCCTTAGACATCATCCTCAGAGCGGCGGACTCTCTCGAGGTTAGTGACTTTGAATTTTATATTACTATCATCTGGGAAGTGTGGAATCACAGGAACAATGTCGTCTCTGGGAAGAAATCGTGGAATCAGACTGAGCTTGTTCAGTGGACGGGGAGCTTCCTTGAAGAGTATAGAGGCGCGAATAAGGGAGTCGTGCGGGTTAAAGAGAAAGAGACGACTAAGCCTAGGTGGACCCCTCCGACGCAAGGAACAATCTCGGTCATTGTGGATGCTGCTCTAGTCCCGTGATCGCCTCGCAAACGCTTTCCCAAGCTAGGGTTTTTCCCCCAAGCTCGCGGAGGCGTTTGCGGTTCTCCAAGGCATAGCTCTGGCTAGCAGTATCGGCGTTACGAGTTTGGAGCTTCATTCGGATTGCTCGGAGGTGGTGAAGGCGGTGGCCGGGGGGATGATCCCCACGACTGAATTCGGGACGATCTTGCATCATATCAAGAGAGAGGTAAGCAATCTAGATGAGTTTAAAATTATGTTTATCCCTCGTCTCTGTACCATTGCGGCTCACAACTTAGCCCGTTTTGCTGTTATTCATAATTCTAACTCGAGATGGATGGGGCTTGTCCCTCCATGCTCGGAGGAGGCTATACGGGCCGATGATAGAGAGATTCATTCCCGTGCGTTGGGTTAGGGCCTTTTTTTTGTTATTTTGTTTCTATTAATGTCTGCGTGGTTTCTGATTGTATTTGCTCATCTCTTGTAACCACGGTTTTCCTCCGCCATATGTGAGGGTTCTTATGCTATTTTTGTGGTTCCGCCCATGTTTCAAAAAAAAAAACAAAACATTATTCTAAAAATATGTTACAAAATTAATCATGACTTTGGATTTTTTTTTTTTTTGAATTTTTTCTAAATTATAGGAAATAGAAAAACAATTATAACAAGAAACGACAAAAACATTTGATCTGGGGGGTTGACATTTTGAAAACTAAATTATAAACTATCATCTAAAAATTGACAAGGGAAAAGAAATATAGCACCTAAACAACATATGTAAGAGCGAAAGAGATAAGCTAACATTAGAAACCTGTGTAGACGTATTGGTCCATTACTTTCGGTGGCAAACCAAAACCAAAGAGATATATATATATATATATATATATATATATATATATATATATATATATATATATATATATATATATATCGTGCTCTTATTATAAGTCAATACACGGAAAAAGGGTCGGTGAAAATCGGCACGTGTCGGTGGTCCACCACTCAACATCTTCAATAATCATTTCGTTACTTGTTCTTAAGAGAGTTGAAAACTGAGACTCTGATATGTCTCATCTCTCATGTATCCAACAAAAATATCTGATCATCTTTAATAGGAAGTTCAAGACTTTTTTATATCGTGAAGAACAACTCGGACCATTAACACAACCACCTCTCTCTTTAGTCAGACGGTCCACTTTTGTATTCTTTCGCCCTAAGCCATTATGATTACAGATAATAAAAAATAAAAAAATTACTCGTTAGAAATTAATATAACTTCAGCGAATGTTAAACCAAAATATTAGTAACATAATTAAATTTTTAAAAAAATTTAAATAATCTTTAGCGAATAAATTAAATTTGAGAATTACAGTATTATAATTTTTTATCCTAATATATAAAGTATTAGCGCTTAAGTAAATATACAATATTCATAGTAAATAGCCCAATGATTTATCATCAAATAAACTACAGCTTAATTATTCAAACATTAAAAAATATAGTTTACTAGCATAGCTCTCCTATAAATGTTGTTTGAATTTGAGCTATTCTCAGATAATTGAGCTGGAATTTTAACATAAGTGATCTAAAATTCTAAATAGACTATATGTCTAGCTCAACTATCACCTCCTGTGTGGAGGTCGTGGGTTCAATCCCACCGCAGCAAAAGCTGCCTTCAAAAAAAAAAAACTATCATCAATTAGAAATCAGTCCATACGATCGGTTTAGTGGCTTGTGTTGTTGCATCTCATACTTGTCATCAAAGTTGTCATATATTGCTTTAATTTTTAAGTCATCTACCACTATCCAGTTGAAGAAATAATGTTGAATTTGGGTCTATATAGGCTTTTTCATGGTCAACAAAACGCGTTTGCATGAATTTCTCCATAAAGATGATCGCTTTTATCTACGATGTCGTACAGAGACAAATTGGACAAACCACAAGGCGTATATTACATGTCAAGGTCTAATGCAAACGAGAAAAAAAAAAAAAAAAAAAAGATCTAAGCGATATAATATTATTGACAAGGAGAGATCGGACAAAAAGATCCAGAGCCCATAGAGCTCAGGCAATGGAAGAGAATTCCAAGGGCAAATTTGTAATGTGAAGAGAACATGTCTCTAATGACTAATCACATAAAGCCTATAAACTCATCTTGAAAATTAAACGTGTAGATTTTATTTGCTCACGCACATATGCAATCGGCCTTGAAACCGCCGCCTGGAAAAAAAAAACAAACTAAATTTGACAGACAACTTGTATGAATGGCTTTTCATTATATTTATAAAAATTTACCCCAAAGCTTATCAAACGCTACACTACTGATCAAAGCATATTTACTTTGCTAAAATTATAGCTCTGTCCTTGTGCCTTTGGGGTTGAAAGTGACTAGGAAATAACACCTATTTTAAATCAGAAAGGATGTTCTGTTTTCGATGGCAGACTTGGTTCTACCCACAAAATCATCAACTGGCATAGTTCCAACATCTCCAACAAATCTCGATCTCACCGTAACACTATGAGTTTCGACTTCTTTGGCACCAACAACCGCCATTAATGGAATCTTCTGCGTTTCAGCGTTTCTTATGAGCTTTGGGAGTCGCTCTCCGTGGCAAACCTCGGCTCGAATTCCATTTGCTTTCAGCTTTTTGGCCACGTCATAGCAGTAATCAAGCTGCACCAATAGTTGAGACAAAACGCGTTAATTTATATTAGCCTCTCTACACACTTGCGAAACAATCGATAAAACAAATACCTGAGTATCTGTAACTGGTAAAATCCTAGCTTGGATCGGAGATAGCCACAATGGAAAATCCCCAGCGTAGTTTTCGATGAGAACTCCAAAGAACCGTTCCAAAGATCCAAGCACCGCTCTGTGGATCATGATAGGCCTTTTCCTCTTTGAGTCCGAGTCGACGTATGTCATGTCAAAACGTTGCGGTAAGTTGAAATCAACCTGGATGATGAATAAAGTAAGCTTGTCAATCACTTGACGTTACAATCATGTCACCATTTCGTATCACGAACACAAATCGATATTATTTTTTTTTATTGATCATGAACTTGATGATTATACACCAAACTGGACCACAATTTGAGAGGGAGGCCGATTTAATTCACTCGTATCCTCCACAAAGATCTATGACCAATACATAGTAAACACTAAGAATAAGCAATTAGCAAAAATAAACATATTAATAACATGGTTTTCTGCCTCCACAAGTTCCTTCTCGAAAAAGACATTTACTGCGATATTTCAGATCGCCCATAAAGTGGCTAGAATTCCGATTTTCACTACTTCACGCCGTTTTGAGCTTTTACCAAGAGTGTTGGCAAAGGAGAAAAGCTCGGAGAAGAAACAACGAGATGAGGCGTCGATATCATCTTTCTAGGAGCCTTTCATTTCCATATATTTGCGAGGATGACTGCTAAAGGTTCTGCCTCGGATGAGTCAAAGTCAAAATACGGAGATTTGCTTGAGAATTCTGATTCATCGCAGAGAAGAAGTGGTAACAATAGAGGTATTGGCTTTCATGGGGAACCATCTCAGCGTGATACTAAGTTTGTGAAGGCTAGAGATATTATGAAAACCTCTGCTCCTAAGAAGATGGTGAGACATCTCATTTTAGCTTCTGATTTGTAATGATTTTGTAGGGATGGGTAAGGTCTGTACAAGAAGACAAAATTGTCGACCATAATTTCAATTTTGATCGAAATCAAATGAATTTTCATAAGAGAGGCCAGACCGCCTTTGAAGCCTCTCGATTGGATAGATTCCTATGGAAGTTAAAATCCTAACTTTCCGTGCCCAAACCGTCCGAATCTGAAGATTGGGGCGTTCCGGATACGGAAAATTCATCCCAAAGAAGGAAAAAAAAATTGGCCAATTTCCAAGTTTCTAACTTCCCAAAACCAGATTACCGAACCACCCCTTACCTTCCAACCTAGTCGCTCTAAGAAGGGTTCTTTGGCGGAGCAAATGTATTTCCAAGGACTCCGATAGGGTATGATATCCAGCCGTGGTAATGACTCCTTTTCCAATATCGTCCGATTCTCCGCTCGGCATTCTAAATGTCGACTATAGTATGTAAGGAGAGATAGAGAGGATAAGTTTTCCTCCTTCCAAAAGTCTACCATCTCGCCCCATAGAGATAGAGAATTTTTTGTCCTTTCTGCTATGAACCAAGACACGAGCTAGTTCTTAATAGTTTTAGCCATGATCAAAGCAAGATCATAGCAAAAATCCGACAGTCAGAAGGCAATTTTTCAATTTTATTTTTAACTTTTTTATATGCCATACTCGCACACACAAAAAAAAAAAAAAAAAAAAAAAAATTAGACTTTTCTTGACAAAATAAACCACAAAAAGAAGGAAGTTATGGGATTGCCTGTATGGTTGAGCATTGCCACTTCCTTCCAAGAGCATCTTCGATCTTAAGATCAATCTTCGGGCCATAAAACGCGCCGCCGCCTTCGTCGATTTGGTAGCTCCAACCCTTATCGTCTAAAGCATCTTTTAGTGCAACGGTCGCTTTTTCCCATATATCATCAGAACCCACAGATTTCTCGGGCCTTGTTGAAAGATTCACCTCATATTTATCAAAGCCGAATTGGAGCAACAACTCTTCTGTCAGGTCTAAGACACCCCTAATTTCGTCTTTGATTTGATCAGTCAAACAAAATATATGTGCATCGTCCTGAAACAAAAAATAAATAAAAAATAAAAAAATTGGTCAATTAGTAAATTTACAAGCCTGTCATTTTGTAGTTATTTGGATAATACCTTGGGCCAATTAATCCTAGACCGCAGTTCTTTACTGAAATGATCTCCCTTTTTCATTAATAAAAGCTCTGTTTCTCTTAAAAACACTAAGTAAGTGAAACAAATTTTTTTTTATAAAAAACAGTAGAGAATTAAGTAAAAAAGAAAATCATCTGATAACATTAAAACCCACGATGAAATCCAAAACCGACCATACAAAAGCCAAAACCCTTAACCAGGTTCAAGTTTTCTTTTCAAAAAAATTATCATCAACTTCCTTGATATGATCTTTTTCTAATAAAAGGGTAAAAAAAAAAAAGTACCACAATTTGCGAGCAAAATAGATCATGTATTCAAAAAGTTTCAATGCCATACATGTAAGAGAGAGAGAGACAGAGAAAGAAAACACAGACATACCTGTGTGAACCCTCTGACACGAAAAAGGCCGTGCAAGCTCCCAGACAACTCGTACCGATACACCGTTCCCAGCTCCGCAACTCGGATCGGGAATTCGTTATAAGAGTGATTCTTTCTTTTGTAAACCAAAATATGGTAAGGACAATTCATGGGTCGGAGTTGGTAGAGTTCGTTTTCGACGTCCATCTGAGCGTACATGTTCTCTCCGTAGAAGTCTGAATGGCCACTAATCTTCCAAAGATCAGCCTTTGCGACATGTGGCGTGAACAGCAGATCGTACCCTCGTTCGATGTGTACTTTTCTCCACAGATCTTCTATCACGTTCCTCACAATCGCGCCCTTTGGATGCCAAAAGACTAAACCCCCGCCAGCATCGTTCTGCAAAGTTTAGCCTATAAGCCACAAACATATGACACCGAATTCCGACTAAAAAATGGGTTATAACAACCCGTGCAGATGAAAAAGTTGTGACGAAAGCTGATCCGATTAACGTTTATATATGAATATATACCTGTATAGAGAAGAGGTCGAGATCTTGTCCGAGTCGTCTGTGATCTCGGCGCTTAGCTTCCGCTTTGAAGTGAGCGTAAGCCTTCAATTGTTCTTCGCTTAGCCAAGCCGTGCCGTAAATCCTCTGCAGCATTGGTCTCTTCTCGTCTCCTCGCCAGTAAGCACCGGCCACGGATTCGAGCTCAACGGCTCTTCGGTTGATCTTTCCCGTTGATTCCACGTGGGGCCCGGCGCAGAGGTCCCACCACTCGTTACCTAAGAAGATTTATCACCCGAAAATTCTGATACTTCAATTAAGATCACACATTTCAAAATTGCAAGTTCTTTCTCCTTACCAATGTGATAAATGGTGATCGGCTCTTCTTTAATGCCATCCAAGATTTCAAGCTTGTAAGGCTCGTTGAGAGACTCTATTCTCTTCCGCGCTTCTTCTCTCGAAACCTCTTCTCGCACAAGCGGCAAATTCTTACTGATTATTCGATCCTACAAGTCATACATTGAAGATTCGGACTGAACCATAAAAAGCCTCGAAATCGCTTATCGAAATCGAAAAACCCTTATTCTTAATGCATTTACCATCTCCTTCTTGATCTTCTTCAAGTCTTTCTCCACCAATGGCTCCATATCGAAATCGTAATAAAACCCGTTTTCGATCCACGGGCCGATTGTTACTTTTGCATTAGGAAAAAGCCTTTGAACAGCCATAGCCATCACATGTGCACACTATTATAAAATAAAATAAAAAAAACGAAATTAAAACAAACAAAAAACGAAGAATCCTCTCGAGTGGGTTTTCACAACTCACTGTGTGGCGAATTTGTAGCAGCTTCTCAGACGAGTCGTTGGTCGGAAGGACGAGCCTCTCTTTTTCTGAATCCTCGTTGATTTCCTTCTCGGGTTCGTAAGTCTCCGAGGACGAGGACGAGTCTGTAGCCACAGCTGAGGATACAGTGGAAAGTCCATTTCTGGTTTTGCTCTTCCTGTGGTGGGAATGGAATGACGATAGCTTTCTGAGCTCCCAAGCGAGAGTGTTGAGATTGTTAGCAGTGTCTATAGAGTGCTGAAAATGGTGGTGAGGTCTGTTGTTGAGGAGTGGGATTGAGAGGTGAGTCGAACAGTGCGAGAATAGAGAATGAGAACTTGCCATTCCTCTTTTTCTTTTTTAAAGAACGAACATTTCTTTGGTACGCAAAAAGAGGATTTTCTTCTTCTTCTTCTTCTTTCTACTTCAAAGTTCGAACCTTTCGCAAGAATGGATTTTGAGGTTGGAGTTTGGACCACGCTATGGCTTTGTGTGGTTGAGGTTTGGTTTTGTGTCTCTTAACCAAAACCAAAAGTGCTTGATAAACTTTTCTTTTTTAAATTAGAAGACATTATATACAGTTCCCAAGTTTTTCGTTGTGATTATCTTTTTCACCGCCGCAAGTGGACTGATTTTTACAACCTGAAATGGGTTAAAGTTTTTTTGCTTTGATTCATATCGGGGTTTGGTTTTTGATGATATCCAACTAATATTCAAATACTATTTAAGAGTATTTCGACCCATGAGAACTCATGGACTTATAAATAATTTCCCCACAACAAGGGTGACTATTGTAATTATCTTTGAAGTACTAAATTATAGCTGGATTTTTCTAGTTTGAAATTACGAAGTGTGATTTTAGAAAACAAAATAACGGTCCAGATTTCTCTCCCACTTTATTCGAATGGCATCTACATATTAAAGCTATCATCAGAATCTTCATATAATTTATCACGACAGTTTCGACGTCTTCAGGACAAATTTTCTTTAAGAAAATAAAAACGGTCCTAGGTCTTCACTTTTCATGGGCCTATTTAGTGGAGTCAATGCCTAAAATTGTGGTACATGCTTAAAAGAGAAGATTTTCTCTTGCATCGAGTCTGTCTGAGTTTAATTTGCCTCTTATCTAGTCGTTTTATCTATCTTTTAATAGTAGGGTGGTTATATAATGGGCGGGTCACTCATAACCAAACGGCCCCTTAAAGTTTCAAGAAACAGCTAAATTAGTCTCTATTTTTTTTTTTTACGGTGAAAGTCCTTCATGTTTAGTTTTCCTCATGTCGTTGATCCCCAACCCCATTTTAGCGTCAATTTTTGACGATGTTACAACAAAAACGTTAGTTTTGACTGACTTCGGGTTTTAAGTCATAATTTAGACAAAGAAAAGAAATAAAATGAAATAAAACATAATAAAAACAAATCAAAAGAAATCAAAACAAACCAAATTAAAGAGTTTTGAAATAAAACCGCCATTTAACCTTACACCGAAAATGGAAGAGAACGAAGAACCCCAAATCGAAGAACCCTACATCGAAGAAACCGAAATTGAAGAAGGAAATGGTGAAGAATTTGACTTCGTAGAGGAGGCATATGTTGGCCAGGAAGAGAATGACGAAGATCGACACCCAAAGCACCCTCAACAATGGTGGTCGTCGGTGAACCAGGCATGTGAAGAAGGTGTGGGTGGTCCAGGCGAAGACTCTGAAGGCATTAGGTCAGAGAGTGAGCTTGAGAGCCTATACGACGAAGACGATGAGCAGCCATCGAGGAGGTCGTTCAACCCGCGAGCAAACTTAGCAGAGTTCAAGTTCAAATTGGGTATGCTTTTCCCATCTGTTGAGTCTCTGAGATGCATGTTAAGAGAGGTTTTCATTAAACAACATAGGTCATTCAAGTATCTGTATAATGATCAAACCAGAGTACGGGCTAGGTGCACAGGAAAAGGCTGTAATTGGACGTTATATGCTAAAGTTCAGAATTCTGATAATAGGACTATGATAATCAACACTCTTTCAGACAATCATGAGTGTGGACTAGTGTTTGATAATAAATTAGTCACCAATAAGTGGTTGTCTGTTGAGTTCCTTGAGTACTTTAGGCTCAACCCTAACATGGACTATCAGAACTTCAAAGAGCTAGTTGTTGCAGCTCGTTACACCAATGTCAAGTGTTTACTAGAGCCAGGACCAACGCCAGAAATGCTCTAGAAGGTTCTGTTAGAGACCAGTATGCCATTTTGGAAGATTATTGCAAGCAAATCACTAGAACAAAAAACATCATCCGGTACGACGAATGTCGCACCTAATAGTTTACTAGGTGCGACATTAGGTGCGACAAAGTCGCACCTAAAAGTCTGTCGCTAATACCATTAAGTGCGACATGTCGCACCTAATAGTTATACCTTTAGGTGCGACACTTTCAGATGCGACTTTGTCGCACCTAATGCCCAAACTATTTTCCTGACAAATTTATAAAAATTGGCGGGTTTTTCATATCAGGTGCGACATTGTCGCACCTAATAACATTCTCGCCATTATATTCGGTGCGACAGTGTCGCACTGAATATGTTTTTTTAATTAAAAAAAAGATAAATTACATAAATGCCCCCCCTGAACTTTTGACCATTTAACAACGTGGTCCCTACTTTTATTTTTCTTACAGCGTCACCCTTGAACTTTGACAATCTTACAAACTTAGTCCTTCCGTCTATTTTTCTCAACAATCCATCCATTTTTGCCCATGTGATTGGCATGTGACTATTTAAACAGGGACAAAATTGTAAAATAACAAAAAAATATTGATTTTATAATTATTTAATATTATTAAAAATTATTATTTATTATATAAAAAAATAAAAAAATATATATAAAATAATTATGTAAAATATGAATTTTTAATAAAAATGAATTGTAAAAATGAATTATTATTTATTATTAATTTTCTATTATCGTGAAAAAAAAACAAATATAATGGAAATGTATAAAAAAAAAAGTATTAAAAAAGACAACAAACAAAATGAAAAATGAAATTTTTTAATTTTAATTTATTAATTTTAAATATAAAATAATTAAAAAAAGGATATATAGGTAATTTTAAATATTCAAGTTATTACACAAGTTAAAATAGACGGAATATACTCCCAAAATTTGACGGGAGGACTAAGTTTGTAAGAATATGAAAGTTTAAGGGCGACGCTGTAAGAAAAATAAAAGTAGGGACCACGTTATTAAATGGTCAAAAGTTCAGGGGGCATTTATGTAATTTATCCTTAAAAAAAAATTACAAAATTAGAAAACTAAATCAAAATTCATTTAGAATTAAATAAAAATTAATTAAAAAAATTCTAAATTAATTAGAAATAATATTCTGAAAATAGAATTCTTAATTAAAAATACAAATTCTTTCTAAAAAAGCGAAAAAATGAATTCCTAATTTTTTTCCTATAAAACTTATCGATAGTAGAATTCCCTCTACCGAATAAGTTGCCAGAACTTCGGGAACCGCTTTCGCATTCTCGTCCACCGCTGCCTGACGCGCTGTCGCTCATTCCGCCGCTTCCGTAAGGACGGTCTCGCAAGAAATCCATAGAACCAGGCGTAGAACCCGGCGTGGAACCTGGCGTCTGTTGATCAGCCCCACCTGGTTGCGATGCAGGCGGAGGTTGGGGAGTCGTGGGAGGCTGATTGTGCATCTGGCTGAGGAAGGCAATCTGTTGCCGCATCTCCTGCAGTTCGGCTTGTTGGGCATCCATCTGAGCTCGCATCTCGGCACCAATGGATCGGTCTGAGATGACGAACTTGACGAGCCTCTATCTAGCGTTTGGGCACCACCCAGCGATGACCTTGGGATCGAAAGCCCTAAACCGATTTCCCAGTCTCTGTGTACTCCCAAAACTTCGTGCATCGCGTACATCTCCGCTTCTTCTTGGGAGATCACGGTGTTTTGCTCCGCCGTTTGCCGCAAAATATCTATCGTTTGGGCTGTGATTTGATCCTTAAAAAAAACCACAAAAAACTTCTCAGATAAGAATAATTTAAGTAATTAAATATAGTAAATAAAACAAGTAACTTATGAATTGCGACTTCGCGAAGTCTGTCGTCCACGATCCCTTAGCGTCATGGTGTTTTTCTGACCATATCGCTAAAGCCGAGCCTATACTCCCATCTTCCCTTCGCTGTAATTTTTTAACATTAAAATATGAATCACATATATATTGCATATTAATATTAAGCGACTTACGTTCCTCGAGCGATGACCAAAAAAACTAAGCGACCCTTGTCTCGCCTTCGTCTTCTTCATCTTCGAATTTTCCCGGTTGCGGACAGACTTCGCCTGCGAGACATAAATTCGTTAAGTTCAATATTAAGAAATTCAAATAACCATCGGAACTTCAACTCATACCTTATGCTCCAGCGAGTCGAACGTCTCTATTGCTTTCAACCAGGCTTCCTGGTTATAGCCTTCAGGAGTTTCGTTTTTAGCGAGATCATTACTCCCGCAAAATGTCTTGAAGAAGAGCTGCGACAACCTCGACTTCTGGCCACGGCGCATCCTCTTCGCATCGCGAATGATAGCCATATCAATCTCGTTGCGAATAGGATCTGCAGGCACAAGCTCACCATTGTCGGGATGTTCATAAACGAAGCGATACTCGTTATGAATCGAGTTCATAAGAGCCGCCACACTCTGCGCATGCACATGATTCCAGTCTGGGAGGTCGACTGGAATGGTACTCTTGATCAGGTTTCCTAATCGGTTTTGGAACGTCCCGATCAATGGATTTTGCTCCCTGACGTCTTGGTAGAACGCCTGCGCAGTCTGATCGTAGCGAACTATGTTCGCTCCAGGGGTCCCAACACCAGCTCTCGCAGAAACGACGCCAGTCGTTGGTCCCCGCTTCTTCCTCGGCATCTGCGGGGTTTCACGTTCTCCTCCTGATGGGTCCTGACCTGAAGTAGACATCCTGCAAAATGAATTGTAGTTTTTATTTTTACTATTTAATTAGTATTTGATGACTATGGTTATTACATGGTGTTAGTCATTCATCGTTGTCACTCGATGTAATGTTAGTATCGACATCAATATCGTCTCCCTCAAAAACGGCGTACGCCTCATCTTATTCATCCACTTCTTCATCATCTTCAACAACAGTAACAAGCTCGGCCGTAGCGGTTTCGTGTCGATGATTAAGACGATCGATATTTGACAATTCTATTGTCAATGGAATCGATGCTGAAGTGGTCGGATCAACTTCAGGAATGTCTCATATCCCTCGTTGATTGCATTCCTGAACGATTTCCCATTCGCGACCCTTAACGAGATCCTGGATGTAAAACACTTGCTTCGCTTGAGTCGCGAGTATAAACGGCTCTTCTGTAAACCACTCTTTGGCGGTATACGAACTCGTCGCTCCGGTGGTCTTATCAACGTGCACTATACGTCCTGCATTGTACTTGTCACCATACCATATGCATTTGAACAGTACGACACGACAGTTATGTGTATAGTTCAACACGATTACGTCTTCCATTCGACCGTAAAAATTGAAGTCGTTCACGGGCACGCAAACACCGCTATTCTGGGTGATTCGTTGGTTATCACGACGACGAGTGATGAACTTCACGCCATTCACAAAGCAACTCGGATACTGATGAGCAATTTGCATAGATCCCATAGACAATGCGTAAAGCTCTTCAGACACGTCGGAACCACTAACTTTCATGTCATAAATCTGGAATATGCAAATTAAGATTGTGTCATTAGCAATTTTAGTATGCTTTCAGCAAATGAATCCTTTCAGTTTAACTTTTTCGCAAACCAAATTTTGAATTCTTTTATGTGCACTGCTTCGATATCAGAATCTGCAGTTCCCGCTTCAGAGTTATTTTGTATAAATTTCAAATGCTCACTGTTAACATTACGTAATTAGATGTAAATCAATGAGCTAGATAATGTAATATTTAAATGAAAGATTCAATTACATCAAATACGGATCGATTTCTGGACAATTGGTAAAAATGTACCACTCCGCCTTCTCTTTTTGGTCGTCGTCTAAAACTATCCGCTTCATCACCATGTAAGGCACACAGTTTTCAGACCGGAAAACACTAAGTTCCCGGACTTGAACTTCATCGACAGTTTTCTTATCTTCGAGATACCTTGCAACAAATGTCAATGCCTCTTCTACAACGTACGCCTCCGCAATGGAGCCTTCGGGTCTAGCTCTATTTCTGACAAATTATTTTAACGTTCCAAGGTATCTCTCAATTGGGTACATCCATCGCATATGCACTGGACCGCCACACAACGCTTCATCTGGTAGATGAATTGCCACGTGAACCATGATCGTGAAAAAAGCTGGTGGAAATATCATCTCAAGCTTACACAATATCTCAATGATTGAATCTTGCGCGTTTTCGAGATCGTCCACTCTCAGGGTTCTAGAACTGATCAACTTGAAAAACTTGCAGAGCTCGGAGATCGTCTTATGTATCGGTTTTGGCACAAAAGGGCGAATACCATCAGCTAACAGCCTCTGCATGATCACGTGACAATCGTGCGACTTCAAACCTGTGAGCTTCCCGTCAGCAGTTACATTTTTCTTCAAATTTCCAGCGAGCCCGTCTGGGAATTAACAGATTGGAGGAACTCGGTAAACTGTTGTCTCTGCTCAAGCGTTAACGTGTACGCTGCTGGCGATTTGTACCACTCATTCTTTTGTTGTCTCAAGTGCAGAGAAGACTTGATTTTCAAGTCCATCAAGTCAAATCTCGACTTCTCCGTATCGTAGTTCTTCTTTTCCAAGCTGAGCATCGTCCCGAGAAGATTCTCGCACACGTTCTTCTCTATATGCATGACGTCCATGTTGTGCTTCAACTCTAATTCTGACCAGTAAGACAACTTATAAAAGATGCTCTTTTTGGTCCAATTCAATTCGCACTCAACATGTTTTCGTTTGCCGATATTTTTGCCAGTTGTCGTGGAAGAAACACTAGCCAACTAATCGAGTATGTCTTGCGCAGTCAACTTGACAGATTTACGACGCTTCTCGTGACGATTTACGTAGTGATCAATGTTTTTCCTCAATCGGTAAGGCGTTGGCAAGAATCAATGATGGTCATAGTAGACAATCCTGTTTCTAATTTTCATAGATGGTGTCTCAATGTTGCACGTGGGGCACGCAAGATACCCTTGGCCACTCCATCCCGACAAATACGATCGAGCCGGAAAGTCGTTTATCGTCCATAGACGCGGCACGCAACCGAAACACTTCATCGTTCGCCCCGTCTCGCACTTGGAACCCAGTATCCCACAATTCTTTCAGCTCTTCAACTAGTGGTTCTAAAAACACGTCCATGTCTTTTCCAGGTGAGCTCGGTCCAGGTATCAAAAGCGCCAACATCAAGTACTCTTTTTTCATGCACAACCAAGGTGGCAAGTTGTACGCAGTTAGTACCACGGGCCACATACTATACGCTAGACTCATTTTCCAAAATGGGTTGAACCCATCAGAAGCTAGTCTCAGACGTACGTTACGAGGCTCTGCATCGAAATTTGGGTAACTATTATAACTAACTTTTTCCGAGGCGACGAGCTAGACGCGAGGCCGGGGCTGGGCCAAGAAAGGGCCGGGGGCTATTTGGGCGGCAGCGGGTGGGCCGAGGGCGGGCCGGGGGCTGTTTGGGCCGCAGTGGATACGGGGGAGGGTCGGGAGCTGTTTGGGCGGACCGGGGCTGAGCCGAGGGGGTCACGGGGCTGAGTCGAGGGATGGTCACGGGCGGACCGGGCTAAGCCGAGAGTGTCACGGACGGCGGGGTGACCGGGGCTGAGCTGAAGGGGGCGGCGGGGGAGGACCGGGCTGAGCCGAGGGGGTCACGGGCGGCGGGGGACGACCGGGCTGAGCGAGGGGGGTCACGGGCAGTGGGGACGGACCTGTAGGTCGGAGAAAGACAGAAATAAGAGAGAGAGATAGAGAGAGAGAGAGAGAGAGAGAGAGAGAGAGGGAGAGAGAGAGAGATAGATAGATAGATAGATAGATAGATAGATAGAGGGAGAGAGAGAGAGAAAGAGAGAGAAAGACGTACCTTGGAGGAGGACGACGAGGTTCACGGCGGAGAGGACGCATGTCGCAAGAGATTGGCCGAGTGAAGCGTCGGAGAGAGAGAGAGAGTTAGATAGAGAGAGGGAAATATGCAGTGTTCGGGCGAGGAAGAAGACGCTCAGGTATTTAAAATACCCTAAAACTATTGGGTGCGACACTGTCGCACCTAATACTCATATTGGGTGCGACAATGTCGCACCTAATGTCGCACCGATTATGAAATTACAAAACAAAAAATATTCGGGGGGGAATTTTCTGACCGTTTTAAATTTTAAACCCATTAGGTGCGACACATGTCGCACCGAAACGTATTTGGTGCGATATTTGTCGCACCCAATACCATCAGGTGCGACATATTTATATCAGGTGCGACTTTGTCGCACCGAATACCACTAAACATCAGCGAAAATTTTTAGTCACTTGGAGGACTATCTGGTGCGACATGTCGCACCTAATACCTTTTCGCACCAGAAATGTGAATTTGTAGTAGTGAATTCTTGCAACTAATCCAGGTTCAACAGCTATATTGAAAACAAACTTAGTTGATGACAAAAGACTGTTTCAAAGAGTGTACATTTGTTTGAATGCTTGCAATGATGGGTTTAATAGAGGTTGCAGACCCTTAATGGGATTTGATGGATGCTTTCTCAAAGGATATTGCAAGGGCATGTTACTTGCTGCCGTGGGTATTGATGCTAACAACTCATGCTTCCCAGTTGCTTATGTTGTGGTAGAGAAGGAAAATACAGAGACATGGATGTGGTTCATGCTGCTTCTCGGTGAGGATCTTGGCATACAAAACTCAACTGGATTTACTGTGATTAGTGATAGGCAGAAGGGTTTGGAGAGGGGTGTTTCCTGGTGCAGAAGTTAGATTATGTGTTAGGCATTTACATGCCAACTTTAAGAAGGAACACAAGGGGTTGTTACTCAAGCAAATACTGTGGAACTGTGCTAGAGCTTCAACATAAGAAGAATTCAAGCTCAAAATGAATGAGCTAAAAGATGAGAATGAGAAGGCCTTTGAATGGCTTAGTCAGAAAAACCCGAAGGAGTGGAGTAGGTCTCAATTCAAAACACTTGTCAAAAGTGACATGCTGTTGAATAATCTGTGTGAGAGCTTCAACAGTGCAATACTCATGGCCAGAGACAAACCTATAGTTACTTTGTTAGAGAAGATTAGGTTTTGGCTAATGTGTCGGTTTGCAAAAAAGAGAGATGCAGCTCAGAAATGGAAAACTCCAGTTGGTCCTAGAATCATGGAGATAATTGAGAAGCACAAGAATGTATCAAGATACTGTCAGTCCACACTTGCTAGAAATTCCAAATTCCAGGTACTTTTGATATACTCTGTAGCTTATAGCATTACTGACAAGTTATTAACAATACATTGTTTTTCAATTGTCAGGTTAACTTTCAAGGCTCACAGTCTTTTGTTGTTGACTTGAGGCTTAAGGTATGCACTTGTAGGGTCTTTCAATTATCTGGCATACCATGTCCACATGCGTTGACATGTATTTGGGTATCTGGACTCAAAGACTATGACTATGTAGACAGTTGGTACAAGCGTGAGGCCCACAATGCGTTACAGTGTGATAATTGAGCCAATGGCAAGTCCAGATAAGTGGCCAGAACCTGGTCTCAACAAAATTCTGCCACCACCAGAAATGACATTGCCTGGAAGACCTAAGAAGAAAAGGAACAAAACAGGTGATGAGTCAGCTCATGGGTTTGGGCCATTTCCAGAGTATACAACTGAAACAAAACATTCTAGGAGGGGGAAAAAGAATCACTGCAGCAATTGTGGTGTAGAAGGGCATTCCAAGAGAACCTGTTCTAATCCAGGATCAAGTCAGGTATAATTTGAATTGACTTGTAAAATTTTATATGTAAATCTTGACAATTGATTTGCTTGTTTCACAAGTCAAGCCAGCAAAGAAGATTAGCATACCTAGGACTCAAAACCCTGCACCAGAGACACTCAAAAGAAGGGAGAGAAGACAGAAGCAAACTGCCCAGACACAAGTTTAGATGGATTATGTTGTTTTGGTGTGCATACCTGTTTTATTGGAATTCTACTGAAAACAAATTATTTAGTTGTATTATGTTGTTTTGGAACCTGTATATTATGATGTACTATTTCAGTTACAATTCAGTAAGATTTTAGTACCAAATTAATATCAATGCAGTGCCATTGCAGTTACAATTCAGTTCAATTTCAGTGTCAATATCAGTTCAATTTCAGTGTCAATATCAGTTCAATTTCAATGTCAATATCAGTTACAATTCAGTTCAATTCCAGTGTCAATATCAGTTCAATTTCAGTGCCATTTCAATACCTATTCATTACCAATTCAATACCAATTTAGTTCAATATCGGTGCCAAATCAGTGAAATTGCAGTGCCAAATCAGTGAAATTGCAGTGCCATTTCAGTTCAATTTCAGTGCCCTTTCAGTATCTATTCATTACCAATTCAATACCAATTCAGTTCAATATCAGTGCCAAATCAGTGAAATTGCAGTGTCAATTCAGTGAAATTGCAGTGCCAATTCAATACCAATTCATTACCATTTCAGTACCTATTCAGTACCAATTCATTACCATTTTAGTACCCACTCAGAGTTGCCATTCAAACCAGATACCAATTCAGAAACAATTTTAACTTGCCATTCATAACATTACCAATTCAGATACACTTTTACAAGTCAATTCAGTTACAATTTGCACTACCAATCATCGAGCACAGCTGCATACGATCACTACAAACATCATAACAAACACTCCAACATTTATGTACAACATCTTATTCACGGGTTCTTTGACCACAACTTGAACTCTGCTACATCATTCTTTGACACTTGATGCTTCTGCTTGTTCTTTGTAGTGGCAATTCTCCAACTCCAACTCCAAGCGGTTAATTGTTCTCAGTAGCCCAGGAAAGACTTGTTTTGACCTCTCACAAATGTCTGGGTCAACCCACCTAAAACTTGTGCATCCACCATCTGCCTACATAACTCAGACCAAAAATCAAACCTAGTTTAGTACCGAAATTAAACTACCAAACTAAAAACTAGGGTTTGAATCCGATTAACGTTTTTCTGACATAATCAGAGCTACATAACTTACCTTTTTCTTGTAACAACCAAGGAATCTTCTACCCGGGTTTGAATCCGTCCACGACGTCCTTTGCACCACCGCGACCCCACACGAGCAACGTCCATTAACTATCCGACCATGAGATACCGAGTTTTGACTCCCAGTGGTTCCTCGCCTCGACGTGCGCTGTGAGTGGCTATATAACGACGACGCTGAACCTTCATCACCCATTTGAGTTCGTGATGAACTGATTAGCACGATAAAGATGGAATTTAGGTCTAGGGTTTTCAATTTTGGATTTGGGGAAATGTTTGTCGATGGCCTCTGTTTTCTTTCATTTGGTTTGTTTTGATTTCTTTTGATTTGTTTTTGTTCTGTTTTATTTCATTTTATTTCTTTTCTTTGTCTAAATTATGACTTATAACCCGAAGTCAGTTAAAATTAACGTCTTTGTTGTAACATCGTCAAAAATTGACGCTAAAATGGGGTTGGGGATCAACGGCATGAGGAAAACTAAACATGAAGGACTTTCACCGTAAAAAAAAAATAGAGACTAACTTAGCTGTTTCTTGAAACTTTAGGGACTTTTGCCGCTATTTTCTCTATAAATATATATATAGGTTTTCTAATTTTTCCCTTGTCTAACCTCTATATTTTTCGGTCTCTTTTCCCTTAAGAGAGTTTTCTTCTAGATCTAATAGGGCCCTTTTGTTCTTTTGTTTGCCTAATTCCGTAGTTGGGAGTATCTGCTTTTGTTATGCATATAATCCTAAGGAACTCATATTTATTTTTGTCATTATTTAATTAACATAAGTATTTATTTATATAGGTATTTACTATCTAAGTATATAAGTACAGTTAGTTTAGTCACTCTTTTATCTAACTATTTGTTATTTAGACACTACTAGATATTATAATTTGGTTAATAATATAATAATATAAAATTGTATTTTTTTTGTGAAATTTGGTGTTATGGTGGAAGTAGAAAAAAAAATGACTGCTAATTTTTTTGACTAAAATGGTATAATTTCAACACTAAATTTAGTGTTATGATTGAAGATGCTTTTAATAATAGACTCGAATAATGTTGTGATAGTAGATAAAAGTGAATTATTTACATTCTTGGTATTAGAGAAAAAAAAAATAGGAAAGGGAAGAAAGACAATTAAATAAAAGTTACTCGGTCGTCAATTTAACTACTTGTCACTTAACCACTTTTCAACAAATTATTGATAGAGCACTGCTATTCGTCCCGATTCACGAGTTCGAACGATCCACTTAGGGATTGACAAATGTACAATTTTAAACGGTGTTTATCACTTTGTGGGAAATGATCGTGAGTCGTAACTCGTGCCTAAAATCATTTCCGTTCTTGATATAAAGATAAAAAAAAAAATTATATATATATATATATAGGAAAGAAGAGAGATAATCAAGTAAAAGTTATTCACTCGTCACTTTAACCACTTGTCCTAAAAGGTTAGTTGACTTAAAATTTTTGTTTTTTCTGATAAAAGAAAAAGAAAGGATTTTAGCCTATAAAAGAGCCGGGAAGTATTTTGTAAGGAAGAGATTTCCGATTTGGGAGAGTACGAGAGGAAAGTTCGATTTTTCATTATATTCTTTTTTGTTCATATTCCAATCAATACAAGAATTATCTTGGAGCGTATCATATAATCACTTGCTTTGTGACTGAAACGGTTATCTTTGTAAGTTCGTAGCCAAGTCTGGATGTTTACTTGACTAGTCTTTGTACGTTCGTATCATATTAGCCTTACTCATTTCCAGATGGACCTCGAGTCCCTTTGTTCAGACTCCTTTGGCAAATGTCCCGCGAGCTGTTTCCAATCAGTCAGCTTGGGTTATTTTAACACTGTAATCTAAATAATTAATTAATTAATTATAAAAAAAAAAAATCAACCTTTACTCATAGATTATTGTCATAAATATGCAGATATTTTGTAGATTGTAGAAAAGATCTGCATAGCGACTAACGACCTCTCAGAGGTTAGGTTACCATGTATCCAAGTGGGTTCGTCACCAATTAGCGTGTGTGAACTGTGAACCGTGAATCTGAATTGAAATGTATTAAATCAATACAAAGTATCTGTTAAAAGATAAATTAAAATTTATGCCAAGTATATCCTTTTGTTGTTTTTTTAAGAAAAAGTCACACAAGTTCAACGAACAAAATAAGGACGCGTTAATCGATAAGACCACGCTTGTCATGATCCTCCACCGAATTTAAAACAAACGAAGACTGGATCCATCTTTGAATTAGGTTAGAATATAAGGCAATTGGTTGAACTAAAAAAAAACAATAAAATACAGAGCTGATATGCAAGTTTTGCGGGGCATTTTTAACTCCGAAAACCTCATGAGGACTGAGATTATTAAAAACAGAAATGAAAACTGAATCATTAAATTGGATTTTATACAGAATTGGGAATGTCAATACATGAATAACAAGGAGACCCTCCTAGTAATAGTAGTAACAGTCCTAAAAGCCGAAACATTACAAGGTTTTTCTTCTTCTTTATACAAATTTCATGTGAAGAGAGACCAACTCTTCAAGTACTAAAACAAACTTTATTTTACAAAACATGAGCAATGCTCTTTTCAACACATTCAAACTCTCTCTCTCTCTCTCAAAGACACTCTACTTACAAACATATTAGCAGTGAGATAATCACCCAACAAAACATTATGATATATACAGTAACAGATCTCAAATTTATCTCACCAAAAATATTCAAAATTTCCTCTCTGGTTATTTCAACTCGGGCGGCTATATTTGTGGGCTGCGGCGGCGGAGATGGTTGTGGTGGTGGTGGTGGTGGCATTCAACGCTCCTTCTATATACAACTTAAAATTGCTGGAGTTTTTTCAGGCCATGGCAGAGATGCTCGAGTTCTGGCGATCCCTGTTGAGACAATCAAATCCCTCTACTCTAACTGTCGCGGGTTTGGGCCCGAACGTCATTCTAGCGCAACCGCCTTTGCGTGCGGAAGAAGACGGGGAAGATAAACCCGAGCCCGGTGGCGGAAACGGAATCGCAGGAAAAGGAGCGACCACGTCTCCGAATCGGGCGTCTTGGACTAAAGGGTTAGCAGCCCTGCTCGGAGGAGACCCACTAAAAAACGGGGGTGACGAGGCAACTTCGTTCATGTGATTCTCATTATTCCCCTGAAGAAACAAAAAAGATTCGGGTCAACAAAGAAATCTACGTAAAATATTTCCATCAACGGAAGAGTATTAAGGAAAGACCTTATAGTTATGGTAACAAAACCCAAACCTAATCTAATTCCAAAAAGGAATCCCAAATAGATTATACGTTCACGCATTAAGACCAACGAGAAAAAAATTTATTTTTTACCTTCATGAGAATCATGTCGAGAATATCCGACCTGGCGTTTGAATCACTGGCCTCAGAGTGTTGGCTGCTAACAAAAACCGAAAAGCCAAACAAGGTGTTAGAAATTAGAATACAAATTCTACGAAATTTAAGCATCGGTGAACATAGATAAGGAAAAAGGAGGAATTATTACTTCATCTGAAATCTCAAGGGCCTTGTGGAATTGTTGGCTGTGATTCCGACTCGGCGAGGCCTAGGACAAACTACAGGATCCTTCGGATCTGATATGAAAGCCGAGCCAGAAGCAGAGCTTCTCATCTCTTCACGGGCCAGGAAGGCGTTCTGCTGAAGAATGAAGTGATTCATCTTTCTATACAAACAGTTTCCGCAGAAGAACACCTACACGTGAAAATAAAAATATATCAGAGGATTAGAGTAAGGTTTTTGGCCAGCTAATTTTGCAGATCCAATAAAAATAAAAATAAAACGAGCCAAACCTACAATTCTCTTGTTTGATGATATGATTAAACGCAGATCGAATTCTAACAGTGGAAAAAACTGCCTAACAATAACCTTCGAACCCGATTATCGCTATAAAATGAATAAATCAAAGCCGATCTAAGGGAGACTTGCGATTTTAGACTTATCCTAGACTAAAAACTTTTGCAAGAGCCTAGATCGTCCTAAGAGAAAGAGCGATCTGGACAGTCTCTCGTCGAATCTAATCAGGATTCAATGGATCGGAAAAATTAAAATATTAAAATTCTCAGCGATAGCGAGATTTTAAAATGATTGAACTAGACAATAATTTGCCGAAATTCACCAACGAATCGGAGAGTACACGACACAGACAATCAGAAATAGAAAGATGAGACTCTGAGCGTGATCGATCTTTAGGATTGCTAGGGTTTGTACTTGAAGATTGAAATGAAAGATAGAGAGATAGGTATACCTTGAAGAGAATTGTCCGAGGAGAGAGAAAGCAAAAGCAACAATGCCACAAGGAAGAGGAAAATGGGGGTGAGACTTGGTCCCCATTTATAGCGGGTTCACATAGCCAATGGTCAACGAACCGAACTATTTCGAAACGGCGACGTTTTAAAATAAATTAATCAAAATAGGTTTAATTTATCCTATTGTCTTATAGTTTGAACAATTTAGTTACGGAAGGTTCCTCAAAAGATATGTACTGGGTTTATGGGAAGATTTATTTCTTTTATATATTTGCTGGTGTATCAGATAATTATAATGAGATTCTAAAAATAAATTGAATAGTTTTTTTTTTTTTGTTAATCTATCTTTTTTTGAAGATACTCTAGATTCTTTACTATACCGCGAGTGCAGCATTGAATTTTCACTAATTGCACGCACATTTTTTTTTGCGATTATACAAAATAAAATATAAATATAGATTCACCATTAATCTTAACAATGGGCTAGTAAATTTTGTTGATTTCCAATAAACTAATGAGGTGCATGAATTTGTGCCCACTGGAAACTACACCACTTCATTTTAGCTAACGGTTCATTTTTTTATTATTATAAAAAGTACTATTGCGTACATGACACCGATCAACGCGTTAAAATCTATGTTTTCTCATTTCTATAAACATCACAATTTTGTTTGAAATTCAATAAAATGATATTGGATTTTAATTGATTTTGTTTTAAAATAATTGACTTATTTTCATAAGTGTATACGCAAGTTTTTATGACTATTTTCTACGCTTTATTATATGATGTTGATATATGAGCTAGTTTTGTTCTTGACTACAACTTTTGATATTCGAAATGCTTTGCTCGCATTCATTGCTCGATGTGTTTGTGTTTTGCACGATAGATAATTTTTCCATGCTTGGTCGAATTTAGTTTATATTTTGATTTCATTTTGCACTTCTAAATTTGTTAAGTATTTTTTTATACTCATGTTGCGTATTGTATTAACGTATATTTATTCTTAATAACACAAAGAGTATCTATATTAATGTATATATGTTTATATCATAGCGAGTATCTGTATTCACTCGTTATTTTACCATAACTCGTGTGCGGTCATAATGCTTAGCCTTGGATCGAGCATGACGGATCCTAACACTCCACAACTGGCTTATCGGTTGGAAGATATTTTTGTATGGTTAGTGAACCTTGCGGTAATACCAGTACCGGGTGAGGTTAGGAAGGAAATATTCCTTCCGACACATGGCGAAAATGGCAGGCTTTTATCGGAAGGCGTGGCCGGCATTTCTGCCGTTGGACAATGTGTGTAATGCAGTCATATTGGATGAGTGTGTAACTTCAGTCGTTGATGTTTTTTTTATTAAATTTCAACCGTTAGATCATCAAAGGTTATGATTTGGACAGCTGGAAAAATTTGTCCGTTATTTTACATCTGACCCTCCGAATTTACACAATTCCTTAAATTTTAACCCACTTTTTATTCATCCTATAAATACATCTGAATTCTAACCATTTTAATAACAACTCAATCTCTCAAACTCTCAAAATCTCTCAAATTCTCCACAAATATATTATCTAAGTTTGTTTTGTAATATATTTTTATACTTTAGTTAAAAAAATTAGTATATACTTAAGTTTTTATTCTACTTAATTTTATATACTTAAGTTACTACTTTTAATTTTGTTCAGATAATTAATTTTATAAAATATTTATCATATATTTAAGTTAGTACTCTAAATTTTTTGATATAATTAATTTTATAAAATATTTATCATACACTTAATTTAGTATTCTAAATTTTTTTATATACGTTTATATAATTTTCATATCATAATATTGTTGTATTGGTTTTACTTTTTTCTAATAAATAAGTTATTAATAAATATGAAATTCAATTTACATATTTATACTTTTTTTAAAAAATTTAACAGTTTAGTCCCTTTCATTTTCTAATTTTTTTTATTTTTTTAATTCCTTATTGGAAGTTAGTGGAAATATGGATTTTCATTAAGCTTAACGGAATGGATTTTCATTAAGCTTAACGGAAATTTCATTTCCAATAAGCATTTGAAGACACCAAAATGCATAATGAAAATACTATTTCTAATAAGAAATAGTAAGTGATTTATTGGAAATGAAAATTCAATTTCCTTCCGGTTGAGGCAACACTCTCTAGTGGTAATAAAGAAAACGAGCATTAAGACTTATGAGCAAATTATAATTAATTTAGAAGTCAGATCCAAGGTTACAAACTAGCTTACTATCGGAAGTTAGATAAAAATAAATATATAGTTATGCTATTTTGATAGGTTTAAGTTTAACTTAACTCGTGTTTATTATATTTTGAGTATGAATTTTTTCTATTAAAAGTTTTGATAAATGAGGATATATATGTTCCTAAAAAATGAGGATATATTCTTACCGGTATGACAAAATCAACATTATATGTATTTAATACATTTGGGGTAAAAAAAAATTAATTTTGCAAATCTTGTCATTAATATTTGTTAATTCTTGCCCTTAGATATTTAATTATTATTGTTCTATTATTATTATTATATTTTTTTGCTCTGATATTGTTTCTCTTATTCAATGTAATCATGACCTTGTTGATATTCACATGTGGCGTGGTCAAACTAACCAGGGCGTGGTCAAAATATTCAATCACAGCTACACTAATTTTTTTTTAATTAAGCTACACTAAGTCACTAACTACGAAAACATTTAAATATTAGCAATACATACGTAATATAATTAACACAAAAAAATGGCCAATTGGAAATTGATCACGAGCGCCATTAGCGCGGGGGACCGCGCACAGAAGGTGGGTCCCGCGTCTGACGCGGTTGTCTATCATCACTCTGATCCAGCCGTTGTTATCATGACACGTGTCAGTTGTCGACTGGAATCTCTCTGGCATTACTCGACAGTAAAGTGAGGCACGTGGTCCACGCTTATGGACCGACGTGATGCCACGCTGGCTGGCTGTGGAGCAAAATCTATTCTCCGATTCTCAGGTGTCTACTCAATTTTTCAAAACATTACCTATTAGTATTACCTTTACCAACTCTCTTTATATCTTAAACACGCATTCTAAAAAAAAAAATATGTTTCGTCTATCTTAATTAATTAAGCACACATTCTGCTGAGTTGGTTTTTTTTTGTCGTTTTCTTTATGCAGAGAAACGAAGAAGGGAAGACAAAAGTATATATATGAAATTGAGATTGGAAATCATTCCCACGAATAACGCATCTGTATCCATTTGTTTTTTCAAATACTAAAAATTGCATGATTCTTGAGCTAATTGACGAGCCCTTCCATACTTAGGACGAGACAAAGATCCTATACGTTTTATGGCCACTTGGCATCGATGTCATCATGTCTATTCTCATGAGTCTTGTCGTTAGCCGGGGCTCACTATTTTGGGAACCTACATAGTGGAATCAAGCTATCGCTTTCTCTCGGAGTACTCAGACGCCGTTACGCTTTCATCATTGTCTTTCCCGACCTTTTAGAAGAACTCGTGGGGTTTGTTGATGCTCCCAAAGCTCAAGATCTTCATGTGGAGACTGGTTCACAATAGCCTCTAGACTTTTGAGACAACGTTCGCCAACGAGTTCCTTACTCCCAATCTTGCCCTGAGAGTGGTTCCTACGAAAATCATGCTCACATTTTCTTCCTTTGCTGCAGGTGCAAAAAATGTAGCATTCCTCTATCCTCGGAGACCGTATTCGGGTCTCAGCACCTTGATTGGGGACTTCGTTTGAAAACTTGACCACCGCTTTCTTGAGAGGAATACATGTACTTATCGGCCATTTACTTATGATCTACGGAAAAGATTATAATGTTCTCGTTTATTGCGGCAACAACTAACCGGTCCACCTCATCCCGGAGGCTGTCGGAACTTGGCTTCATAAATTCCATGTTGCTAACCTACAACTATTCCATAATTGCCTACTCAAGATGAATGTCGAGAACAGATTTTGGAGGCGTCGTGAAGGATTACAACGGGGTCTTATCATGACTTTTTGCAGTCGTCTCGCAAACAAATATGGTCCCGTTAGTAGAGGAGTCTCTCACCTTTCAAGATTTGCAAAACGGTCAATATTTTTTTAAATCGATTCTCTCCCTAGTCAAGGTGATCACATCACGCAACACGCCCCTTCATATTGAAGCGACCATTACTAATACAAATAATTGGCTACGTAGCCATCTTAAACACTAGCAATTTGGTTTTAACCAATCTTTCGTTAATTTCTCGTAAATAGCCATCTTGCTTACGTGGCATCTTATTAATTGAATTAGTTTTACACATTTGCCCTTATTTATTACGCCCGCTATTTTTAATTAGGCAGTTTTTTTTTTATTTTGAATCAAATATTGATACCGATTAGTGAAGTTTTCAAATTTGAAATTTGAATTTTCCAACAGATTTTGAAAGTTTCCAACGCATTTTTATTGTTTATTTGTTTTCTAATTTCGGTAAATAACATTAAATTACAATTTGAGAATATTTTTTATTCATTGGAAATTTGTTATTTATTTTGACTATATCTTTTTTTTTTATCCAATTTTACATTCAAAATTTATTATTTCTTAACGTGTATTTTAATTATAGGTCCAAATTTCTTTTCTCAATCAATTGTTTCAGTAAATAACTCATATTTACATCTTGTTAACATAAAGAAATCTATTTCTTAAATGTAAATAACTCTCTTATTTACATGACGACCAAACAACAATACTCTTATTTACATGATAAATGAATCAATTTACATTACTCTTATTTACGTGATAAATGAATCATATTCTTTTCCGTAAACAAACAAACAAACAAATAATTGCTTCTAACAAATATTAATATTAATCGCTTCTCAAACAAATCGAACTAAATCCGCCTTCCTCAGCACCGACACACGATGCCCCGGACCTCGGCGCTGGTGGCCCGACTTTCGGTGCTCGGCGAGAACCCAAGACCGGCGTTAAATCCCGATCGTCCTTCGCTCCGACTTCGGTGCTCAGCTCCGACTTTGGTGCTCGACGAGAATCCATGACCGGCGTCAGATCCCGATCCTCCTTCGCTCCGACTTCGGTGCTCATCGAGAACCCATGGCCTGCGTCAGATCCCGATCCTCCTTCGCTCCGACTTCGGTGCTCGGCGAGAACCCAGGATCGACGTCAGATCTCGATCCTCCTTCGCTCAGACTTCGGTTCTCGGCGAGAACCCAGGACCGGACGATCTGTGGAATTAAACCCTCCATCTGTGGAATTAATTATTCCTTTCCTGCGAATCACATAATTGAGCAGTAATTTTTTTCACAAGAGAATAACAAATTACGAACCTGAATACGACATTAATTCTTACAGCGGTGAAGCTTCGAGGAATAAAAATAGCCATCGGAGAAGATAGGATTGAGACGGAAAATCCGCTCGGTCGCCGTTGCTGGAGAATATTGAGACGACGGAGTCTTGTTGATTGTGGAGCCCATTTTATGGAGTTCAAGCGATTTCAATTCTTTACGTTGGAGAGATAATGAGAGAGGGGTTATATATATATTTATGGAGTTTTAAATGCTCCCTTGATTCGTGCGAGTTAGTTATGGTCGAATATTTTTTTTTCCATTTAAATTAATAGGCTGAAAATAATGGGCGGGAATTTGGTTGGAGTTATTTAAGGTCATTCAGTCTTTTAACATGCTGTAAATAGATTGCTGTGACTATTGACATAAAATTAACAGAATGTTGGCTAAAAACAAAACCCTTATAACCGTGTGGCTATATACCTATATAACCCTTACTAATATTCGTCTTTTGCTTTCACAAGCAACCATTACACGCTCCCGGGCTACAAAAATGCGTGTTCCTTATAGGAGCATGATTTATCCTCTTTCAGCTTAATGTCCATGTATTAAATCATGTAATTATGCCAATAATGCCGCTTCTAAAAAAAATTATAAAAATATTACACGAACTAATTATCGCGAAACGTTGGAATTACAAATTATGTAACAGTTCTTAGTCTTTAGAAAATAGTTAGACTGATGAAGTGTTGTAACATTTTTTTTCTCTCATTTTAACCTTATACATTTTTCATTTTTTTGATAATATAAAATCCCAGGTTTACTATGGGAAGTCTTTAGTTTAATTTCGAAATTAGTTCCTACTTCCTTGCTTATAGCAAATAGATTTGATTAAATAATATTACAATAGCGATTTAGTTTTTTCAAAAATTTTAAAACTAGCAGTGCTCATATTGTTCACACGTTATTCTTCTTTGAGCAAATATTTTGAATTTCCAGTTTTTTGAAATGTCTAAGGAATCAAAGATGTTAGTGTATTTTTCACATTTAAGATTAGCCTTTTTGTAATTACAAAAATGTTGTCCGTCTTATAAATGGTTATAAGGTATTTTTTTATAGGTATTGACCTCGATCCTTAATGGGTAATAGTCAACTTAAACATTTGATATTGCTAAATAGTCAATGTTTGGTAAATCTTAGGTATATAATCATTTTCATGTATTTACAGACGTAAATCTTAGATAAATAATCACCTCCATATATTAGATCATTTCATTATTTACGGTTATTTACTTAAGATTTATCAAACGTTAGTTATTTAGCAATGTCAAACGTTTAAATAGACTATTTTCTTAATTTTATGTTTTAAAATAGTACATTTAAAAAAATTTGACTATTTAATAGAGTTTAGATTTTGTGTATCTAAGTTTATTTCAACATATACGAACTTTTTATATGTTAATAGTTGTTAGTATCCGTGTATATATTTTACAGTATATATGAATCATGCTTGTTTGGTGAACTAATTGAAATTTGAATAAACGATTTTGAAATCATTTTTATTAAAACAAGAATATTTACATAAGTATACACACTTAGAAAATTACATTTAGATAAAGAGGGATTTAATATGGTTCCATACTTTTCCGTGATTGGCGAATTTTTTGTCCATTTTTTTTAATCGAATGTAATTTAGTTAGTCTTTTTAAGTTGAAATTTTTCTTATTTCAAAAAATATCTTTTTTTAAAAAAATTAATTTGAGTTAGTGGTTAATATTGTAAAATAAGCGTGTTCATGAAAACCATCAAACCGAACAACCCGATCATCCAAACAAAACCAAACTTTTTTTTAAACCGCCCCAATAAAACCCGATGAAATTTGGGTTGCAACCAACACAAACCGCAATTGTTTCGGGTTGGTTTGATTTTTTATAGTCGTGAGATTGAGTTGAAGATTTATAATTTTATATGTACTATTGTTAAAAAAATTATCATTTTTTAAATAATATTATAATTAAATAAAAGATACTCAGTATTATACTTTATTATTTGCAAATACATGAAGATTTGATAATTAAAAATATGCGTAATTTTATTTTAATATATAAACTTTCTAAAGATAAGTAAAATTTTGATTTTATTTGATATAACGTATGAGATATTATATACGTATATTATTTTTGTTCGAGTTATAAAGTCATTTGTCGAGAATTATAATCCGAAAAAATCAACTCAAACTAACCCGATTATTTTTGTGTTGGTTTAGTTTGATTTTACTTTTCAATCAGGTTGGTTTGAGTTTTAAATTAAAAAATTAATTGTAGCAGTTCGAGTTGATAACACATGAAAAAGCTGACTAACCCAACCCGATTATACCCCTATTATTGTAAAATGGGGATTTTACCAAAGCTAAGTTTTTTTGGAATAATGCTATTGTTCCCATAATTTCAATATCACAAAAGGGAAATTTAGATGCTTTATTTTAATATTTTGTTTAAAATGATTCCGTGCGTCGAAAATTCATATTCCATTTATTTCTGATAGGTTAATTTTCTCAATATAAAATATAATATCAAAATCAAGCAAGGAGATTACCCTTTTACTCTTCCACATGATGAGATGGGCCAATAGGCCCACATATGTATTTTTTTTGTTTTGCTTGAAAATATACCAATAATTAATTCATTAATTATTTATATATAATTAATATTATATAGAGCCGTATATATATATTCCCACATGGCGTTGAAATCCGCGAAGCTCTACTGTAACGCCCTTTTTGATGGCGCGTCACCAATCATACGCTTTCATTTTCTGCTTGATTTGTCAATAGTGGACCAAAACAATATAAAAAAGCATAATCCACATCTTCGTCGATTTGGGTCCGGTGGATTCAAGCCCAAGTTCGGATTCCAGAGGACAACGCCAACGAAGAAGAAGGAAACAATGGCGGTGAAGAGATTCCCCGGCGTCGACAGCGAAACGCAGAAGCTTCTCGATGCTGACATGGACGAAGCGCCCGCAAGAAGACTCGCACGCGAGGCTTTCAAAGATATTCAGCTCAATATCGACCATATCTTGTTCAAGGTTTTTTTTTTTTTTTTTTAATTCCTTAATCCCTCTCTTTTTTTTTTTTTCATTTGAATGAATTTGTTTGATTCGGACCATATCTTCTCATGCTATGTTTGATGCTCAATATGTTACTTTTCACAGAACTTACCTTCACATATAACTGCTATTGCTATTGGTTTAATGATAATCTGTTTTTCATGTCTTTAAACATGAAAAGATCAAAAGCTGCTTTCTTTATGCTGTCCTTTTTTTTTTGTGTGTAGATTTTATATTGTGAAATCAGTGCGTGTGTGTGGTTCCAATCACAAAATTCGTTGAAGTCAATTTAGTTTTTCATGTATGGTTTTCGACTGATCTGTTAAGCCTTTTGTTTTTTTCGATGTGGGATCAATCATTAACACGCTACTTAAAATTATGGCTCTTTGATCGTCTTGAATCGGATCATTATTCTCGGATCCGAAGCTCGCTGCAGTTGTTAGATTTTGATGCCATATTTGGTCAAAATCAATGGAAAATAAAATGAGTAACACATGATACTAATATAAGTCCCTTTTTATTTGAAGTACTTAATATGTGTTGTTATTCTATTGCAGTCACCGATCGATGGACTGAAAATGAAGGAGGTGGGGACCGATTCTTATTGGTAACGGATTTGCATATTAGATCCTTTTGTTGTGTTTAGGAATGACTAATGAGTTATTGCCACCAAAAGTTAGCAAGCAAAAAAAAAAAAAAAAAAAAAAGAAGAAAAATTACATTGCTCCTTTCGGTTATAATTTCACAGATTTACTTCTGTAGATATAATATTTGTTTCCCTAATACTCGTAAACTACTCTGTAAGAGATGACACCATTTGAAACGTGTTTCCAGTCATACGAAAAGAACTCTAGGGGACTCGAGATTTTCTCTAAGAGTTGGCTTCCGAAGAATTCTAGCCCGAAAGCAATAATCTGCTATTGCCATGGTTATGGAGACACTTGCACTTTTTTCTTTGAAGGCATGTAACTTGAATTGAAGACTAGTAAAGTTTTATGGGTCATTATTTTTTCCCCTTTTTGTTGTATACCATGCCAAGGAAATAATATACAGTTCATTTTTGTTGTGTGACAACATTCAGGACTTGCGAGGAAGTTGGCCTCCCATGGATACGGAGTTTTCGCAATGGATTATCCTGGATTTGGTCTCTCTGAGGGTCTTCATGGCTATATCCCGAGCCTCAACCAGCTTGTGGACGATGTTATCGAGCATTACGCGAAAGTTAAAGGTGATAATATATACATATGTCTTATCTATGTATACTCTAAAAACTATGAAATTATTCGATATATGTTTATTTTTTTTTATTTTTTGCGTGTATGAATGTGGCAGAAAACCCCGAGTTCAGATCTCTTCCGAGCTTCCTCTTTGGAGAATCATTGGGCGGAGCCGTAGCTCTGAAGATTCACCTAAAGCAGCCAAATGCGTGGAGCGGAGCGTTTCTTGTTGCGCCTATGTGCAAAGTACACATCTAAACCGAAGAAGCTCGTATTGGAAAGTGAAGTACGTTGATATGATTCCAAAAGCTTTTCGAGTAACACGAGTGAGTGTTTCGTAGATTGCAGATAATATGGTTCCGCCGTTACTTCTGAGGCAGGCCTTGATTGCTCTGGCTAAGATTTTTCCGAAAATGAAGTTGGTTCCACTACAAGATTTGGCCGTGGCTGCCTTTAGAGAGTTGAGAAAGAGAGAAATGGTAATGTTTTTTTATTAACCTTGTTATTAAATATTATTTATCCTTTTGAGTTGACAAATAAAAACTTCATTTTTTGATACAACAGACGGCATACAACGTCATTGCTTACAAGGATAAACCACGATTACGGACTGCAGTAGAAATGCTAAACACCACACAAGAAATAGAACGCCGTTTGGAAGAAGTATGTCAACCATTCTTTCTTTTCTTTTCTTTTTTTTCTTTTCTTTTTTCTCCGTTTCATTGTATTTGTGAATCTCTATCATTTGCTCTGTGTGGAGGATCATGGGGTTCCGTCTCAAAATTTATTGACAGTGAGAAAAGTAGCACATGGCCTTTCAATTCCATATTAAGATCTCATTTACTTTCAATGTGGGATTCCTAATTCAAGATCGTGACTCTTTTCGTTCACTCATCTCGGACCGAATCCCAAGGACTGGACTTGATATGTGTTTGGACTTTCTTGAGCTCTAATAACATGTGCAGTATCACAGGTTCAATGTAAAAAACTAAGGCCAGGAATTTGATCAAATAGTACTAACTTTGAAGTTTTTTGCCAAAACAAATATATTTTTTTTTTAATCTATTACCAAAATTGTCACTAATTACTAGACTTCGTGACAAGTTTAATAATAGATGTAATAGGGAAAAAAAAAATTAGTTGAAGGATTCGAAGGCTTTAGCTCAATTCGCTTGGTTTCTTGGCCTTGTTGTTCCCCTAGTCTAAATGGGGAAACAAAGGTTTGGCGTTTCCTGCTCGAAACTAACTCTCTTTGGTACTCGGCGATCAAAGCCATTCACGGCATTGGAGAGAACAGGATAGATTCGAATCTTACGTTCGACTTACCGCCTTGGACGTCAGTCAATTGGGATAAGTTCACCTTTGGATCCTATAACGATCTGGAATGGCCGTTTTTCGAGGCAATTCGGAAAAGCCCCTCAAAGGTTTCAGCTATTAAAATTTGTGTCCAACTCCCTATAAATCCTTGCTCGTTCCCGTTCACTTTTAACGTGGGAAAAAAACTGAAAGCAGATTAATATTTTCAGTTTCCCGAGTCTTTGCTGTCTCGAAATTCGAAAGTGAGTCATAGATTTTGTATTTTTATGGTTCGGTTGTGTCGTCTCATGTTTGATTTTTGTTTCTGGTATCAATGCAGGTCTCACTGCCGTTATTGATACTGCACGGCGAGGCTGACATTGTGACCGACCCGTCTGTGAGCAAGGCCTTGTATGAGAAAGCTAGCAGCTCGGACAAGACGCTGAACCTTTACAAGGACGCGTTTCACTCGCTTCTCGAGGGCGAGCCCGATGAGATGATACTCCGAGTTTTTAATGACATCGTTTCGTGGCTCGACCGGCATTCTTCGAACAGTACGTCCACCTGATTTTTTGTCATCTTGTCCGTGGATATGTGCTTGTTTCTGCTTGCATATATCTAAGCAACAATGATTCTATACAAAGCTTGATTGCTGGTGAATTCTGTTCTGTTCAGTTTTTGGGTTAATTTTTTTTTTATTGTTTTCCTTTTACCCAATAAGAAAAAATATCAGGGTTTTTGGGTGGTTTGGAACCTCAATTTACCAGGTCAATAAGATATCTCATATTTCGGCTTCCTGTACAGGCAAATATTGAAAAAAAAAATTTATTTTATTTTATTTTATTTTTTAAATAAAAAGATTATCTATGTTCTCATTGCCAAATTGAAAATGTGAAAAATGAGTCACATCAAAATATGAAGCAGGTTTGCAATTATCAGATACTTGATGGACCAAAAACCTGAAACCATAATATATAAATATATATATATAAAAGAGAGGAGGGTCTCTTTTTGAATTCTAAACACGAGTAATGTTCATTCGTACCGATTTATTTATTTTTTTATAAAAAAGTAAAAATATTTTAAAAAACTTTAAATACATTTTTTCAAACTTAAATATTTTTGGACATATCTCTATATATTTTTTCTTTCAGATTAAAATATATTAATTATTTCGCAATAACGCGCAATGCATATATTACTTCTATATATATAACACAGAAGTAGGTTTACTATTCATCTAGAAATAATTCATTATTTAATGTAAAATTACAAATTTGTTATTTAGATTTTAAGATAATTACATATATACCATCGGAAAAATTAAACCTATCTATTAAGAATTAGAATGTAATTATTGAATTTGTCTAAATCTTTCTAGAATATCTTTTGCTGAACCACATACTTTATAATTTAGATATTTTTGAAACTTTTTTTAAATTTTTTGTTGTGTGTTTTTAAGCTCCTTACTTACATCTAAATTTTTTTTGTATTTTAAATTCTTATTTATGTCTAAATTTTCTCGTGTAAGGCGGGGGCATAATTTTTTATATATACTCAAAATAAACATATGTTTATCATGTATAATTACGTGGCTGTGTCAATTATTGTCCAAAAAGCTTTAAGCTGCATTATTTAATATTCCGCCGCCACTATCAACACGCCACGTGTACGACTTTGAGGTCAATGTTTGACCAAATAATCAAACACCTGGCTGGCACTGAGTGAAGTTAATAATGGGAAAAGTTGTATCAGATAAAGATAAAGAAAGAACATTATGCTTGCCAACTTGCCAAGTGAAACTTAGATTCAGAAGAAAAAGGAATAACGAAAACTTTATTGATGATAAAGACTAAAGAGAATGCACACAAGTGCCTTTTATTGCAGTAATGAAGATTTCAGTTATTCGGTGCATATGACTCTAGATATAACCTCAGTATCTTCATGAAATATACGTCTGTCATAAAATCTTTAAACAATTTCCAAACTCGTTTCAAGATTTTATGACGATATCATGACTAAATTTCTGTTTTATGAGGATATTTTTTGGAAATCTGAAAAAAAAAACTAGAGAAAAAGAGCATTAAAATTCAGAAAAAAGGTAATGAACGAAGAAAAATTTATCTCTCCTCAAAAGTGAGAAAGTAGTTAACAAAAGTGCTAAAAAACTATAATGGTAATATTTTTGGAATAAACATGAGCTTGGTTTATTGAGGTTCATTTCCGAAAATTTTTGTTTGAGAAAATATACTAATTCATTTACAGTTGCAATTTACTTAAATTTTGGTGTTTTTATATTTGAGAAAATCGACCCACTCTAGGTTTTGTTGCTGGCTCTACGGAAAAAAATGAACGTTTCAAACAAAATGGAAGATTATTTTATACATTTTATTAATTTATTTATTTTTTTACAACAAATCAAATGGAAGATAGTAATAGGGAATAATGGTCTATTGGAGTTATGAATATTAGTATTGGAGTTTTAAACGCAAAATATATCAGCCAAACGCACTACATTGTGAAAATTGCACGCATCACCAAACATGAGCAAATCACAATTCGGTGCTTTGCTCCGCTGTACCCATTGGATTCCTAAATAAAGAGACTTCCATTTTGACTCTTAATCTCAGTATAATAATAGTCAATTAGTAAGTAGAGAGAAGTGTTTCATTTCATCACGGAAAGAAACAAACAAGAGAAATTACCAATTTGTCAATAATTTCGTAACATTTACATCTATATCAATAATGTTGACGTTTATTTTTTCTTTTCACTGTGAGATGTCAACATTATTATATCAACAATGTTGACATCTCGGTGGTATTTTAGACCAAATTAATATTTTGGTGGAAAGTGAAAAAATATTATAAAAATAGTGACAAATGAGACAATTTCTCAACAAACAAATATTATATTCCTCTAATAGTGGCGCAGAGAAGATGGTTCATATAATATGTCTCTTTTTATCTACCTGTTTTTGGCTGACCAGTTGTCTTTTCTCTCTCACTCTCTCTCTCTCTCTCTTGAGTGGGCTTCTTCTTATCATCCAATTACCCTTTATCTCTCTCTCTCTCTCTCTCTCTCCATGTACGCGTGTCAATGACATTGTGTGGCAGCGAGGTTTCACTCTGAGTGGCGAAACTGTTTGGTTTCAAGGGACGGACTTTATTTAATCGCCGAATGAAGCAAATACCTTTGAGTTCGAGAGTGTTACTATTATTATTATTATTATTATTATTATTATGATTATTATTAATAGTGGGTTTCTTCGTTTTGCCTACTCCAACTAAAAACAAAACAAATATGGCATTCTCATCTTGCTCTTCCCATTCCCTCATCTCTCCCAAGGTACGCTTTCTTGTTTCTCCAACACCTTTTTCGTTTCGGTATTTTTCAGTTATGTTTCTCATTTATTTGTCCGTTTAATTGGGGGAAAAAAAGGCATATTTGGCAACGTTTGTAGGACCTTGCGTTTTGACATTTATAATTTGCAATATAAAGTTGAGAAACAAACAGCATTATGAGGTTGACAATATAATTTACTGCTGTGAATCTTACTCTGAAAAATTTACAGGAAAAAAAAAACTAATTTATTACTATAGTTCAGGTTGGTGATCGAGGGAGATTTCTACTTGTGGAACTGATTAAACTGAAATTTTTCTAACTTACAATCTTAATTTATGTTCAACTAGTGTTGATTCAAATAAAAAAGTGAAGGTGAAACCTTTTCTCAGAAAAGAAAAAAAAAAACGAAAAATCTCTGAAGTCAAACATTTGAATTTTGTGCGCTCAAACTATTTGATAAGCTCCTTATTCTCTCATCTGTAATGTTGTGTCCCATAGTTTGACATTTTTGGGAAGCGTATAAGACCATGGAATCATGGAAGAACAGATCAAAGACTCATTCTTTCGCATCGAAGTAGTGGTGCCGAGATTTTCGGCCAGCAAGTTTTGACACAGAAAACTAACTCACATGGAAGCTGGAGTTTTATGGGAGGATCAAGAGTTATAGTTACACCAAAACTTGAGCGACTCGTTAAGCATCGAACGAGCTCCAAAGTTTCCGCTTCATGTGATCTTTTCTTCCACTTTCTTTGATGCTTTATAATCGTTGGTTTAAACTTTAAAACACATTAGTATCTTGTCATCCTGGCCAAATCTCTGGTCCCAAATGCATGCTAAAAGGGTTTAGAGCTGTGCGTATCTAAGCGAAACGCCAAGAACGATTAATTTATATTGTCTTTTTTTCATTTTCAGGGATTGCAAACACTCAAATAGCTAATAGTGTTTTTGGCTTGGGAACCGTAGCTGTTCTCCCATTTTATGCTCTCATGGTCATAGCTCCGAAATCTGAACTGGTAAGCATATTTATAGCTAGGCTTTTTAACCAACGACAAATATCTAATCTGTCTAGATTTTCACTCCTTTTGATTGCTTGAATATGTTTGAGTCGACCATATCACAGAGAGATTTGAATCCTCGGTAAACAGAAGTCTGAGTTGCTATTTTTTTTTTTTTTTTTTTGCAAACGTTAAATAACGTTATCCAATCATGTATGTATTTACGAAGATGGGACTTCGGATTTTGTTTCATTAATTGCAGACTAGGAAGTCTATGCAAAGCAGTCTTCCATATGCGGTGCTTGGTGTTCTCTACGCCTATCTTCTGTACCTGTCTTGGACACCCGAAACAATTAAAATGATTTTCGCCAGCAAATACTTGTTGCCTGAGGTGTGTGCTTTTTTTACACCCGAAAAAAAGAGCAATTAATAAACTCTTTCGCATCAAACGATTTCCTCTTTTTTTCCTGTTACAGCTTCAAAGCATAGCCAAGATGTTCTCGAGTGAGATGACACTCGCTTCTGCGTGGATTCACTTGCTGGTCATCGATCTATTTGCTGCAAGGTAAAAATATTCCAACGTTACGTATCTTGTTCAAATCTTACCTAGCAAAAGGCCATTAGCTTTAGCTCATTTTTCTATTTTCTTGGCAATTTCCTCCTTCAACTTGAATTTTTTAGATGTGTTAATCAGCTGATAGGTAATCAAAACAAAAGCTTAAAAAGAAAATTAATTTTCGAAAATGATTGCTTCTTTACCAATTTTCAAGAAATTGTTGATGAACTCGAATACGATTTGTTGTGACATGTTATTTGTGACTTGCTCAGGCAGGTTTTTCACGACGGACAAGAGAACCAAATAGAGACGAGGCACTCGGTATCTCTCTGCCTCCTCTTTTGCCCAATCGGAGTTCTTTCTCACTTCGTTACCAAAGCACTCACCAGAACCGGCGCCGGAAGTTTCGAACACATAGAGTGATAGCCCATGTTGAACCAGGAAACGAAAGATGGCTATGTAAAATCGTTCAAACGGATTATTTTTATTTCATGTCACACTTGGACTCCATTCATTAATTCCGAATTCGCGTGACTTTATTATTTCTTCACGAAGGAATTTACAGTTCTTAACTGTGACTGATATACAAGACCTCTTCTTTCAATTCTACGCCGAATTTCGCGTCGACCCTCTCCTTCGCAGTAGCAATGAGGTCTCGCATGTCCCGAGAGCTCGCTCCCCCGCAATTTACGAAGAAATTGGCGTGGACTTTTGATATCATCGCTCCACCGACTCTGAAACCCTTCAATCCGGCGTTTTCGATCAACTCTCCGGCCGCGACTCCCGAATCCGACGGGTTCCTAAAAACCGACCCCGCGCTCTTTTCGTTAGTCGGCTGAGAAGCTCTTCTTCTGTTCAGAAACAAAACCGACTCACTGCTAAGATTTTAGTGTCTGAATATAACTCTGGTGGATTTTCTAATTGCATACCTCTCTAGGTATTCTTGCAACCTCGACTTTGAATTTCCCGAGCTCTTCAGCCTAAATGTGACGGCAACAATGGCTGCCAAGTCTGGCATGGATTGGAACGGAGAGTGTCGGTATCTGAAATTGAGATCGGGTCTTTTGAGTCTTTGCAACTTTCCATCTGTGGTCACGAATTCGACACTTTCAATGACCTCAGAAGTTTCCTGAAATTATGGAAGGGAATAAGTTACACGTACATAATTCAAAACTTAAATCGGTAGAAATTATAAAAGAGAATCCAAGTTTGTAATTCCAATAGTTGGACCTCACACACACACGCACAAACAATCAAAAGCATCCTAACTAATAAAATCGAATTGAAAGCTTTCTAAAAAAAAAAAAAAAAAAAAAAAAAAACCAAATAAAAAAAAAGTAGTTAGAATACTTGTCCAATTAAAAAGGAGTGGATTTTCTCTATTAATTAAAATACTAGTCCAACTTCATATCTAAATATTATTTGATGGATTGAAATTGATTACCCAAACATGGCTAATGAATTTGACATTGGCAAAATTCTCAAGGTACTTCTATTGTTTTGTAAGCTGATTTCAAGATTGTTGGGCAAATCAAGTTATAGCTTAGTATCATGTAATAAACTATATATATAAATTTTAATGGTAGTAAAGCATTACCTGGCGATTTGCACCGGCGTTCATGAACACGGCTCCACCAACAGTCCCGGGAATTCCTCCGGCGAATTCGAGCCCCGTAAATCCTTCCTTTGAGCATCGCACTCCTAAGCTATTGAACCTGAATCCGCTTCCGACTTTATACACACCCGCTTCGATATTCTCCACAAACTCGATCCGGTTCAGAATTACGCAGCCATCGAAACCCAAATCGTCAAACAGACAATTCGAGCCTTTCCCGATTATCATGAACCGCAGCGAATGCTCTTTGCAGTATCTACAAAAGCATTATAAACAAATTCATCAATGATTAACCAAATGTACTTCAACTTTGAGAAATTTCAATGTAATTCTGTGATATTTCACTCCCAGTTTGGTACTCTTGCTCTTGCCCTTGGAATAAAGTTGTTCCCATCGGAGCTAAGATAATGAATTTTCAAAGATTTACAAATCAAGTGCCTCAAAATTAAACTATCAATATCACAGGAATAAAAGGACTATAAATTAAATAAATCCTCAGGAAGCGACTTAGACATTAAAAAAAAAAAAAAAGGCTTTCTGAAACAAACCCATTTTCATGAAGCTTTGGATTGAATGTTGATCTCATTTCACACCAGTCAGTTTTTCCAAATGTAAGTGAAACCCAATTTCATTTCACAGAAAGAAAGCAAAATAAATATTAATAATAGTAAATAAAAGAGCCATAATAACAAACCTGATAGCAGAGACGAGCTGAGATTGGTCAAAAACCTGGGTGAAGTATTTACAAGGCCCTCCAATACCCCAAGTGCTCAGATCCTTCAAAAGCTTCTGTTCTCGAACCAGCTTCAAGTCGTCTTTAAAGCTGTTGGCTTCGCTGAAGCTAGAGTTGCTGTGTTTGCGCAGAAAAGCGTTGTTGTTTCCGCTTCTCGGTGACGACAATGGCGAGTTTAGACGAAGAAAAGAAGAGGAAAGTTCGCGAGAGAGAGGGATCGCCATGGTTAAAGCTAAAATTACTTAGTGGAGTGAGTTTTGGGTCTCGCGGTTAAACGGTCATGTCTGTCGGTTTTCATTTGACCTGAATCCTCATGTGTGCCAATAACAGCACGTGTTATATTACCATTGGCTGACGTAAACTACATGTAAAGATCGTTGATTAATTTAACGAATCTTCCACTCCATGTTCCACGTTGTTCTTATACAGCAAAGCATGAAAGACTTTGACTTTTTTTTTTTTTTTTTTTCATACACACTAGACACTACTAATTACCCCGTTAAAAAATTATATACATCTTTTCATTTTGACAAAAATACTTCTTAGAAAAGAACATAAAAATTTGTTTAGATTTTTTGACAAAGCATCGAATTATTTTTATTGGTGCGCTAGTAAACCTACGACTATTGTAGTAAAATTTTAAACCTTAAAACGAGAAATTCCATTAGAATGTGGTCGGTGAGCGATTCATTTGCATGGAAATTTGGGTTTTAAATACAGAATACTCGAGTCAATTAACGACTTTATTTGGGTTGAGAAAAACTGGCAACTACTATAAGAAATATTTGACAATACATTTCATCGGTCAATCTTATGAACAGAGATCAGTTCTTGAACGCTATCCGTTTCAGTATCCACTCGTAAAATTTCACTACATTTTTTCCCTCAAAAAAAAAAAAAAATCACTACATGTTAGTACAAGTAAATCAATCTTCATTTTCCAAAAGAAAAAAAAAGTGTATTCCTCTTAAGAAGGTGATATCTCTGCCTTGGAATAACAAGCAGCCCGTGATTTCCGAAATGTACAACAGCACTATTTCCCGCCAAACACTGTCTTGAAACATGAGTTAATCTGTATGTCCACAACTATTTGTGCGATGAATAACTGTCGAGGAAAAAAAAATTATTTATATACATAGATATTTCATGATCAAAAGAATGAAAAACTAAAAATCAATTAGAATATAGTCGCCTATACTTGATAGGGTAGTTTCAATATCTAAGCTCCTACAATTTCAACAAACCACTCTGAAATCAAACAACCGTCTATACTTTCACGTATCGCTCCCAAGCACGTCTACAAGCTTGGTCCTCATATAATTTGTGTTCTTGCATCATTTAGATACCTCAGACAAATCGTAATAATCTGTGAATTTTTTTACTATCTTATCATATTTCTAAAATTAAATGAGCTTTGTGAGTACTCATATTAGAGGGCCAAAAAAAAACAAGAGCCTGTTGTTGTATATAAATAAATGATACCCTGGATCATAGAGTAAACATACTTCAAGTTGGAAGCGGAGTTTTCTGAATTTGATCTTCCAACATGCTGTCAGAGAAATCAGGAATTTGAGAAGAATCTTTTCTACCCCGGTCCAAAGATGTTGCTTCATAGATCCCTATATATATAGTTCCAGAACGATGATAAGATGTCAGAAAATTCTTGATACTAAATGAGAACGCTTATGTGCAAATAATAGAAACTTAGCAATGATGATGGTAAAATGTTCTTGAACATACCGAAACCCAAAATTAAACAGCAAAATATAAATCCTGCGAGAGCGAAGTCCATTTTGTAAATGATCTCCATAACAATTATGCACCCTGCTGCTACCGATAGGTGTCTCGGGGAAGAAAAAACCACGTGTAATCTACAAAAGGCACGAGAACCATCAAACGAAAGAAAATTCAACTCTAACAAAAACATTAGCTAATTACAAGCTGTTTGAAATACCTTTCCTCCGCAATGCTATCAACATAGAATATCAATATGATCCCAAAAAGGATGGTGCTAAAAAACGGCCAAGCAGAGAATGGTAGTGCTTCAGAGATACTTGACGATGACCCCTGGGTGTTCCAAGTCCAATAGATAGCGTTGCAAATCAGAAAGCCAGGACAGTGAAATGCAGAACCAAACAACGATGATTCCACAGAAATGAGAATATGACAAATTGACAAAGAACTATGTTTAGTTCCTTTTAACTTACAAAGATTAGGTCCCACACAGCGACGGGAAACAGAAAACAAGTTGCAGAAACAATGGTGACTGCATTAAGTCTTCTTTTAAATTGATTCTGAAATCGATAACGGTATCAGAAGTAAACAAATGAAATTAAATTTAGTTCATCCTAATATGAAAATATTGACCCCCATCGTAGGTTAGGTCACACGTATATCTGTAAGGTATCAACGAAATCTCGAGATACCTGTGTATATCAATCAATACCTTGAGTGAGACACGACGTGAAATCACCCTTCTTAGAGCAGACAAAATCCCAGCACAGATTGGAATAATCATTTCTGAGAAATTCAATACTTCTTCTGTCTCAAACTCGGGATCAGGATTATCTTTAAATGGTAGATCGAAGTTAAGTTAACAATTATAGTATAAATTTTTTTCTTATATAAGCTATATATTGAGGGTGGAAGGGAAAGCAATGAATGAAAAAAATATGTAAACCCTCAAAATGAACAATACTTAAAATGTTAGAGAGGATATAAAACGGAGAGTATTTTGCCATTGCCCACCCTTGAGATAAGAAGTAGAAAGCTGCCATCATTGCAACAAGCCCACCAACCTTGTAAAAGTAACCAAATGAACAGAGTGAATTGAAGAAATATCTTATTATAACAAGCCCTTCAACATGTAGATCTAATGCTTCTATTCATCTTCTAAATTCTTCAGTGTATAAGAGTTGAAAAACTATTACGGTCTTGTGGGTTCATTCTAAGCGATCTGGTACATTATGGAAAATTTTACTATGATCACTGAACTGCAAAATGAAGATAGCAAACAACAAAAGAAAAACAGATAAAAACTGACATCAATTAAGAAAGACAAACAGTATATACACTCAAGACTAAGGTTTTCAGATGATCTGAAGCAAGTAGTCTAACGAATTTAAATCTGCGGGAGAACCAAGCATAATCGTGGAAGCTACCTTTTTCCAAATGTGGCCCTTCCTCCCATATAATACCGCCGATAAAACTCCCAGGACAGCACCGGAATACTCTGCCAGTATAGCTCTTTGTAGTACAAAAACAAAAATAATAAATAACTTACTAAATCGAGTCACAGAAAAGGAGAAAACCAGGAAAGAATGGGAAAAATTATTATCACTCTATATTTTCCCTCTGGTGAAAGTTACGGAATAAATTTGAGGGCTAGTTGGGAAATTCTTCAGATGGAGCTGAAAAAAATGAAACTACACGCAATTTTTTATTTATTTTAAAGTTCATAGAAATACCAACAGGTGATACTGTAGAGTACTAGTAAGGTTATGCTAACCCTGACTTGTGATTCAGCACTACTGTAATTAAATTGCTAGATGTATATGTGTGTAAGCATGCTAAAAAATAGTAAGTAACAGGTCATAGAAACACTCAAACTTAAAGTTAAAGCTAACCTGAGAGGCCCGCATGATTTAAGTCCTTTCCCCCACAAAATAAAGTACAAGGCCGTTATCCCACCATTGATTACAGACGGAACTACCTGAAGAACAATCAGAGTACAAGAATTAAGCATAAAAATTGAAATACTTTTTATCATTCATTTTTTTAAGTACAGTTAAGTAGATTACGAAACCTGCGCATTTGAGAGTGACCTTCCCTTCCAAGGCTTTTGCAAAACAAGGAATAGTATGGACGCAATGGCAAGACAAGTCCAAAGAAAAAGAACGACCGATGCGTTTGTCTGAGTCAAGTATTCGAAGAGAGAGTATATCGACCATATTCGCATGAAGTTACCAAAGAAATGGATGATCTGCAACGGTGTGTGCCTACATTATCATAGATAAGGCCAATCCACATAAAAACCTCAGCTCATGATATTTATACCCTAGCTTTCAGTATAATTATCGATGACAAAGAAACTTAATTGACTCCTTATTAGTTGTATTCAATAGGTTATCATTAACAAGCATGGATTTTAACTTCAGGCAACTTAAATAAAATCGAAAAAATTGGAATATTTCTAGACAATAAATCACCTAAAAAAAGAAAAGAAAAACAGTGTCTGAAATACGAAGCCGAACTAACTCTTTGAGTAAGCAAACTTCTATATCGCCATACAAAGTAGTTGATCCAATACATTACGATCTTAATTTGATTAGAGCAATTCAAACTGCTTTAGGAAGTTCTCCGAAATGAAAACGTGGAAATAACATTACAACTGATTTCCACTGCGTTTCTAGGGAACCAAGCACAACCTTAAACCATAATGCATTTTACAGAAAAGATATCAAATGAATTCCGAACAAATTAAAGGTTGAAAATAAATAAATGAGTTTGGATATGATTTTTGTTTTCTTCTGTTAATACCTGAATTGGTTAGAAGATCTTCGATCTTCAGGCGTTTGCCGTGGAGACATCATTTTCAAAATTCAGTCGAGCTTTTAACTAAAGTTGGAAGTTCATAACGGAGTTAGAGTCTGATTATTGAGCTTCGATTCTGCTGCGTCAGCGAAAATGGGGATTTCTTGGCAGCGAAGAAGATGAAGAATCACAGCGAGCTCTACAGGTTCTTCACGCTGACTCTTCCGAGTTCGTTTCAAGGGAACGGTTGAGCCTGTGATTTTGTAGCTATTGGGCCTTTTCAGCAGGGCCGGCCCGAACTCATCCGGACCCTAGTGGAATAAACATTTTTTTGGTCTTTCGATAACAATAAAAAATTAAACATAAAACAAAAAATATATAATCATTAAATAAAGGTGCTAACATGTTGATGACATAAAGTCGTGCAGAAAAAACAAAGTCGACATAAGTTATGGCTAATTCCTTTTATAGAAAAAATCAGAAAAAAAAAGAACACTGAAAAAAAATTAATAACATTAAATACATAAAAAAAAATTTGGGCCTTAGGCCTGGGCCTAACCCGCCTTAGCCCAAGGTCGGCCCTGCTTTTCAGGCCCGCTACTACACTAAACCTCAGAAAAGAAGTGTGGAAATTGCGTTTTTTTTTTTGTGTTTTATTGTGAAAATAATTTTTTTTTAAGTCATAAGCATTTAATTGTGTCGTGTTTACTGATATTTTTAAATTTTCTTTCACTGTTTTAGGCTCTTAATAATTTTTTTTTACAGATTCATTTATCAAATAATTTAAAAAAATAGCAAATTTAAACGTTTGACATTACTAAATAGTCAACGTTTGGTAAATATTAGATAAATAGTCACTGTCTTTTATTTACAGACACAATTTTACAAGAATACTCATATATATCATTCTCGTCCAAAACTGATTTGGTTTAATTTTAGGTTAAAAAATAAATAACCAATTAAATCAATCTAGATTGCACAAATCGAAGACATTAATTGACCAAATCAATTCCACACGCAAAACCTCACATTTAAAAGAAAAAAATAACAAACTGCTGAGCGCCCTCTCTCTCTCTCTCTGCTTGAAGAACCCAAAAACCAGATCTAGATCTACCAAAAAAGTTTTCCAGATCTAGATCTAAATCTCTCCCCTGAGGCCAGATCCGACGGAGACTTCGGTCACCGATTGGGTGTCGGCTTCGGGGGAGGAGGTACGACGGATAGAGACCGGCAAAGGGAGTCGATTGAAGAGAATGGTGTTGGAGGCGGTGTGTTGCAGCGCGGTTCCTCGGAGGCAGAGGCATGGCGGCTCGGGTCCTCGGTGACGGAGGCTCGTCCCCTCGGCGACAGCGGTGCGGCTCGTCTTCTTTGCGTCGGTGGCGCACCTCGAAGCCTCGGTGGAGAAGTGGCTCCGCTCCCCATCGACGGTGGTGCGGCTCGTCCCACGGCGAAAGCAGCGCGTCTCCGTGCCTCGACGAAAGCGGAGGGGCTCGGGTCCTCGGCGACGGAGGCTCGTCCCCTCAGCGACAGCGGTGCGGCTCGTCTTCTTTGCGTCTGTGGCGCACCTCGGAACCTCGGTGGAGAAGTGGCTCCGCTCCCCATCGACGGTGGTGCGGCTCGTCCCACGGCGAAAGCAGCGCGTCTCCGTGCCTCGACGACAGCGAAGGGGCTCGGGTCCTCGGCGACGGAGGCTCGTCCCCTCGGCGACAGCGGTGCGGCTCGTCTTCTTTGCGTCGGTGGCGCACCTCGGAGCCTCGGTGGAGAAGTGGCTCCGCTCCCCATCGACGGTGGTGCGGCTCGTCCCACGGCGAAAGCAGCGCGTCTCCGTGCCTCGACGACAGCGGAGGGGCTCGGGTCCTCGGCGACAGCGGTGCGGCTCGTCTTCTTTGCGTCGGTGGCGCACCTCGGAGCCTCGGTGGAGAAGTGACTCCGCTCCCCATCGACGGTGGTGCGGCTCGTCCCACGGCGAAGGCAGCGTGTCTCCGTGCCTCGACGACAGCGGAGGGGCTCGGCTCCTCGGCGACAGTGGTGCAACGTGGTTTGTCGGCAACAACAGCGTGACGTGGCTCCTCGTGGGCATCATCCTCCCATCGTATCGGTGTTGGCTCTCGTGTGCCGGACTCTGGTTCCGATTTTAGTTTTTCTTTTTAGTTTTAGTTTTAGTTTGTGTGTGAAACTTTTAATTTATTATTGTGATTTGCTTGATTTGGTTTATTATGGAGGCGGATTAGCCGTTGTCCCATTTCCCGTTATGGATTTCCTGTTAGAGTTTTTTCTATGCAGACAGAAGAATCATCTTCTTCTAGGTCATCTGATCAAGGTTGATTGGATTTCTCCATCATCCATTATGGATATTTTGAAAGAGCCATGTGTGCTCGATTTCTCTTGTGCTCGTTGAGTGTGTGCTCTATTTCTCTTGTGCTCGTTGTTCTTCCTCTTGTTGGAAGTATGCACAAAGTTGCGCGATTTTATGAACCTAGTGTTAGATTCACTTCGACTTAGGTCTGTTGTGTTCCTTGTACTAAGATGTTATTCTCCTGTATTTTTGGGTATTTTACCCATTTCTAAATGGAAATCCGTTTATTTAAAAAAAAAAAAAACAAGAAGACAATCGGAGAAAAAAATGCACGCCGCCGAGAACAATCTTAGGAACGACGAACTACTACACTCACCGATAAAGAAGGGAGAGTAAGCATACTAGCCCAATCAACCCACTAATATTAGGAGAATAGCCAAAGTTTGAATAAATTAGGTGAATAACCCAATTAATATTTCACTACCTAAATTACCCTTGTATATAAGAGCAAAACTTCAATCAGTTATCCAAAATTTCCCAAACCTAAACCAGCTCCGAAACCCTGTCCAGCTCCGATGGCGTCATCCTCGCCGGAAACCAGTAGGCTCGAGACGGTGAAGTCGGTCCTCACCACAGCGGCGTCGATCGCTGCCACGGCATTGCTCGCACGATCAGTCATCAACGATCTCCTCCCATATGAGCTCCAGCGCAGGGAATGTACGGATCTCGACGGCGACGACGGCTCAGATTGACTCGAAAATCGCCGGGGGGAGAGGAATCGGCGGCGGAGAGGAAATCGGCGGCGATGGATGGGATTGAGGAGATGCACTTTGTAAATTCGCAAATCGGTTAATTTAATTAACCTACTGGAGTGAGTTAGATTAATTAATTAACTGATTCGTGAATGATTTGAAATTCACAAAAATTTTTACAAAAATCATAACTTAAGTCAATTGATATTCAAAACATTCAATCAATTAACCTAATTCTGAATTCAGAGAAATCGGCGGCGGAGAGGAAATCGGCGGCGATGGAAGGGATTGAGGAGAGACACTTTGTAAATTCGAGAATCGGTTAATTGAATTAACCTACTGGAGTGTGTTAGGTTAATTAATTAACTGGTTCGTGAATGATTTGAAATTCACAAAAAATTTACAAAAATCATAACTTAAGTCAATTGATATTCAAAGCATTCAATTAATTAACCTAATTCCGAATTCAATCATTTAGTAAATTTACTCACAAAAAAATCAGAACCTAAACTAATATTCAATCAATAAGTTAATTAATTAACCTAACTCACTCCAGTATGTTAATTAAATTAACCAATTCGCGAATTCGCCAAGGGCATTATGGTCTGAGCCGAAAATATAGGCTATTTGCTTAATAAAATGAAATTTGAGCTATTCCCCCAATAAGAATGACAAACTTGGCTAGTTACAACAAATTTCACAATAAAGAAAGTCACAAGTAAACAATAATTTAGTTTTTGGTATTTTCTCTGTTTTTCACTAAATAAAAAAAAACATTTGAATATCGATAAAATCTGAGTTGAGGTTATTTGGTATTTTTTATTTATTTGTTAATCGAACCTATATTTTTGTTAATCGATCTTTATCCTAGTTAATAGGTAATAAACATTTTTTTTTATCTATAGTTCAAAGTACCGATTCAATTTTTTAACCCTAAAAACCGAAATTATGATAAAAGTAAAACTATAAATTTTGGGGATTTCGTGTAAATCTGTTTAGGAACAAATGGATAAGTGTTTATAACCGATTAAACTTGGAATTGATGTGTTAATAATTTTGAAACCGATCTACAACTGGTGCAAATAAATAATTAGATGTGTATATATATAACGATGATGCTATTTACAACTGATTTTTGTTGTTGATGCTTTTGTTTCTCGGATTTTAAAAAGGTTTCGAGTATTTCTTGGATTATTTTTTGTGATTTGGAAAATTAAGATTTTTGTTTTTTATTATCTAGAAATCCAAACACCGGCATTTATGTATAAGCGGTAGCGTCTGCCAGAATATCCACCTCACCTCATCCACCGCCTTCTTCCTCTTCTTCTTAGCTGACTCCGACGAATCTTCCTCATTCTCCAACGCCATCGTTGGAGCTTCAGTAACGTTCTTAAAAAACTCCCTCATAAGAAAAATCTCGTCGATCGTGAACGCCGCCATCAGAGCCTTTATTTGAACAAAAAATTAGCAAAATAGTCAATTTAAACGTTTGGATTTAGCGAAATAGCCAACGTTTCGTAAATCTTAGGTAAATAGCCACTTATTTTTATTTATATGTGTGTTTTTACAAAATACCCATAACTAAGTTAATTTTTTTTTTTTGGTATTTATGGGTATTTTTGTAAACATATGCTTGTAAATAAGCATAAATAAAATGCAGTGGCTATTTACCTAAGATTTACGAAACGTTGGCTATTTTGCAAAAGTAAACATTTAAGTTGGCTATATACCTAATGGACCCTTATTTCAATATTCTAAATTTATTATTTGAAAATAATTGTTAATATGTGTAAATAATTTTAAATGTTTTGTAAATATCTGTTCATATATATATATATATATATATATATATATATATATATATATATATAAATTTGAACTACGATTATATGAGCAAAAATAATAAAAGTAACTCCTACGTATATTTTGGGCACTAATACGATTTAGCAATTCACGTAATTATACAGAAAATAATTATTTGCTATATTTTTGGAAATGATGACTCTTAACACAATTAAGTCAACTAAATAATTAATTTCTAAATTTAAAACATAACACAATTCAAATTTAAATAAATAACTATAAAAAAATATTCAAATAAAAGCGTTGAATAAATGTGTTAATATCTGTTAATATGTGTCAATAGTTGTAAATGTTTTGTAAATATCTGTTAATACATATAAATGTGAACTACGACTTTAAAGAACACAAAATCATAAAATAATTGTTGCGTAAATTTTGGGCATTGATATGTTATCAGGAATCTACGAAATAATGTAAAAATAAGTGCTTGCTATATATAATTGCTTTACATAAGCTGCTAAATTAATAATCACAATTTAAATGAAAATTAAGAAATAAAAAAGAGGGAAAAACCTGGAAAGCATAAATTTTTTTTATAGGGCTACGTCATCTTTATGGCTATTTATCTAAAATTTACGAAACGTTGAGTATTTAGCAATGTCAGACGTTTAATTGCCTATTTTCATAATGGACAATTCATTTGTTAAGAATAATCTTACATAACTAGGGTTAAAATTGGATCTGTTCGATTCGGTTTTGATCATTTTTCATATACGTGTATGAATTTTCGATTTTAAAAAATTTGGTCTAATAACGGGTCCAGTTTAGTCCAAAACCAAAATTTGATTATCCAAATTTTCGATTAAGCAGTTTCTTAAATCCAATATCCAGTTTTAATATTTAATTTTCACAATTCGGTTCACCAATTCTTTAAAATCCGAATCCAAATTTAAAATCGGTTTAAAGAAATTGGTTATTAAGTTTTTAAATTCTATAATCAATTTGAAATTAGTTTTTAAATCCATACCCGATCATAAGATTATTACAACGATCAAAATTCAAGTAAAAATGAATCATACAATCCTAGCGTGATCATTATTATTAGGGTTTGTTATTATTATTACTATTATTATTATTATTATTAGGGCAAGCTAACAACGTAGCCTTTTTGAAACGTGTTATTTAAGATCTAGCCCACGTTTGGTAAATTTTGTAATCTAGCTATTTACTGAAATTTACGACCATGAAATATCGAATATACCCTTGTGTGGTTTAAATGAGTGAAAATAAAACAGTAGGCAACGTTTGAGTTCTACTAATAAGAAAGTCAACAACATCATCAGGCTTAGTACACGCTTGGATTCAAATTTGAATATTTAAAAGGAAAATCATTAATGAATATAATATAAGAAACAAATTAAATATTGAATAAAATAAGTAACTTGTGAATCGTCAATAAATTTTCGTTAATGTTTATTTATGTGTGTAATAAATAAACCAAAATAAATCAAAATAAATAGGTGAGATATTCAGCCGACTTTTAAACAAATGACAAACATGTAAATTGTTAAATGCTAATCAAAGCCACATCATCAATTGTGCCTATGTTTAAAATTTAGCTGAAACGTTGGCTAAATTGCAATTTTCACGTTTTAAGTGGCTTAATCCATATAATAATAATTATTATTATTATTTAATAAAAATATTCGATTAATTATCTGATTTTTCTAAAATTTCAAACCGATATCCGGTTAAATATTCATGCTCAAAAGTCAATTTTTTGTGAGAGAACTCGTGTAAGAGTAAACCACTTTTTTAATTTTTGCATCAAATGAGTAAATCACTTGAAATTCTCGACTTTTAAAAAAAAAAAATCTTTATAAAAGTAAATAAAAAATGGCTCCAATAGATATAAAATCATAATATAATAGTCAAATTTGAGTAAATATTTGGTAAATAGTCATAAAATAATATTGAAGGTTACTTCCGATATTAGAAGGGTAAATTTGGAAACCGTAAATCATCTGCATGGTGGTACGTAAAATAATTACGGTTATTTATCAAATATTTAGTAAAAATTAGCTGTATAAGAATCTAAAAACGTAAATATGACTAGTTTGATAATTATTTGTAAAAAAAAATCCTACAAAACAACGTCCAAATGAAATAGAATTAGAAACCGATAGGAGAGTTGACAGTTTACACCACCGGCTATGGCTGTGTTTCTCTCCCACCTCGCATCATCACCATCACCAAACCTTACATCCACAAATGACTTCCCCAAAAGGCCCTTGGCTATCCTCAACTCGCAATCCAACAAAATGCGAGTGACTTACCCGCTCAAGGAAGGGCAGTCCCGTCAATTCCACTCACTCCCTTCTGGTCTGAACATGGAAGTGATCGTACATAAAAACAAGAGTTCAGGGAATTCAAATCCGCCTCTGGTTTTCGTCCATGGAAGCTACCACGCAGCTTGGTGCTGGGCCGAGCAATGGCTTCCTTATTTCTCTCGTTCTGGCTTCGATTGTTATGCTATCAGCTTATTGGGACAGGTCTGAGGCCTCTCTCTCTCTCTCTCTCACACACACACACACACACACACTACAAAGTTTTCGCTCGGATTCCATGATTTTGAATGAATGTTTCATTGGATTTCCTCGACTAACCTTTTTACTATTATCATTACCTGATTATATGTGCTCTTTATTTCACTCAGTCAATGTGAGTGATTCAGAGTCGCAGGTTAGATATTTCACTGAATGATCACCTTGACACAAACAACGGTTTTCAGATTCAATTAACAAAAAAATATTAAACTGATCAGATCAATTCTGCCTGCGGATACATATCTTGAAAACATACTTTAAAAAAAAAAAAATTGGTAAATATAAAATGTTGATTATGGGATTTGATTGTTTATGCGATTTGATTAGGGTGAGAGCGACGCACCTGATGGTTCCGTTGCTGGTATGCTCCAGGTAATTTGGCTCACTAAGCACTTGAAGAAAATTATTTTGAAATATTGCTTGGGATTGTGTTTGTGTTCAACACTTTCCGATATTGCTATTTACTATTGCTTATATCACCGCAGTAGACACACGCAGGTGATATCGCGGACTTCATCAGCACAAATCTCGAATCGCCGCCCGTGTTGCTCGGGCATTCGTTTGGAGGGCTCATAATACAGTACTATATCGCGAATCTTAAGAACGGTGGTGAGTATCTAGAGTTTCTCTAGGTGAAGGAATTTGTTACGATTTGTGAGAAGTCTTTGAGTAGTTATCTCGGTGTTTCCAGGAACTGAGAATTCGTATCCTGAGCTCAACGGTGCTGTACTAGTCTGCTCTGTTCCTCCTTCGGGAAATGGGTACGATGTGTTTATGATCGATCCTCTTATATGTCTTTTACGTCGCTAAGTTAAACTGTTCAACCCGTTCTTTTCTCAGTGGCTTAGTATGGCGTTACCTTTTCACCAAACCCATCGCTGCTTTTAAGGTACTCGCTTTCACTGCCAATAATATGTACTTTCTCCTAAATATTTTTCAATGTCTATCATTGCAACATGTGTCTTTTAATACTCACCATGATAACTTGACCTCTCTTTGAACAGGTAACACGAAGCTTGGCAGCAAAAGCTTTCCAAACTTCTCTTCAACTTTGTAGGGAGACCTTTTTCTCTGCGTCTATGGAAGATCACCAAGTTCTACGGTTTGTTTCCATTTCCCTGTGAGATTATACATCCGTATATCACAAATAATTATTCATGATCAACATAAAAATCTATTGCAGGGATATGCAGTTTATCCTTAAACAATGAATTCTTTTTAAGCTTTATTTTCTAAATCAGTTCCTTCGACTATTGTGTTTATTCTATCCGTAAAATTCAATCAGTCTTGGAAGTATATCTCTCAGCGTCCCTTAACTTTTTGTTCGCCAGTTCTATCTCTTTATTCTGAATTCTTATTTTTCTAAGTTATCTAATAGCAGTTCTCTGTTCTTCATTTTTTTTGTCACCTCTTATTTTAGCTATCAAGAACTAATGAAAGAAAGTTCGAGAATGCCACTATTTGATCTAAGAAAGCTGAACGCAACACTTCCAGTTCCTTCTGTGCCAAGATCCTCCATTGACATCCTTGTTTTGGGTGCAAAGGACGATTTCATAGTGGTAAGCTATCTGATTAGTAAAACATTTCATGGTTGACTTAGCCATACTTTTGCGTTCCAATAGCAAATTTTCCCTGTTTTGTTTACTTACTGAACATAACCACGGTCGCAATACTCCAAATGTAATCTCTTAATTTAATTTAAAACACTAGTATGCTAAATTTTAATGCTAAAGCATTTTCTTGTGGGTCTTCTCGTTGTGTTCAGGATAATGAAGGTCTCAAAGAAACTGGCGATTTTTATGGAGTTTTGCCGGTCTGTGTTGAGGGAGTCGCCCATGACATGATGTTGGACTGTGCGTGGGAGAACGGTGCAAAAGTGATCGGATCATGGCTTAGCGATTTAACAGAAATTGTCTCACCGTAAGTCCTCGAGGCTCTTAGTACTTAAATAGGACGTTTCAACTTTCAACACAACATCTCATGGGAAGTTTTGGTTTATTGGAGGGTTTATCTGTGTTGTTTTTTTCTTCTATACCCGGTGCGGTTGGTTATATATGAGTAGCTTGGCAAGTTTTATTTAGTAAAAAGATCTGCTATTGCAATTGTTGTTTATATTAGGTATATGCTTATTTGTAATAATATTTCTGGTTGTCACACTTGTAACTGAAATGCTTTAAATTTGTAGTAAAATTATCAAACAATTTATAAAATAGTCAACCAAGCGTTAAAAATACCAACAATTGGACCTTTTCTTTTACTAATTTATATCAGTCCGAACTCAACATCGTCCACACACACACTCGCCCGCGTGACATTGAAAACAATAATCAGAAACAAACTTTAATATTAACAAAAAAAAAAAAAAAAAACAGCTTGAAGAATTTTCGAGGGCTTGAGAGAGAGAGAGAGAGAGAGAGAGAGAGAGAGAGAGAGAGACCTTCACTCTGTCTGAAGAACCAAAGCGCCAATGTGAAATCTCAGGAAGTCGAAATATTCAGGAGTGCCTAAAACTTACAAAAACACCCAAAAGCATATATGCGCGTTGATTAAAATATTACATATAATTATTTATTCATAGATTCCCGTCTAAAATTGGCCACTGAAATTTTTTTCCGTATTTTTAGTACACCTGGGAAATGAGAAACATATATATTCTGAAATAAAAATGGTTTTGAAACTTTTATCCTCATATGGTCTAGGAAGTTGGATGGAATTGAGATGCCCGTTTAGTTCCGTTTGAGAGTTGTTTTTAAGTTGTATTTTTTCTTAGCGTTCCCTAGCTATATAGCCATTTTGAAACTTAAGTTTGCATGCTAGTCAACATTTGATTAATTGTAGCTATTCAGCCGTTAAATTTGTGGCCGTTGCAAATCCAAAGGCTATAATTGAAAACAAAATACATTGGCAGAATCAATAATGTTTTTATTTTTTAACCCCGCATATTTTTTACTCTTATAATATCACCCTCATTTCACATAATTTCTTCAAAACCTCACATTCTCAATACAATCTTCTCACACTTTTTTCAACTACTTTCTTTCTCATACAACTTCTTATATATATTATTATATAATTTTCATATATAGTTGCTAATATAATTTTCATATATAACTTTAGTATATAGTTTTAATATATAATTTAAATCTATATTCCAGTATTTATTTTAATAAAATTACATTTTAATCATTTGTAAAACTAATAAATTTAATTTTTTTAATATACGGAACACAAATTTCTGTCACTGGAACAAAAATTTTTTGTTTCGTATACAATGAAATTTCGGTCAAGATTGAAAGGAAATGATCCTTCCGATCACAATCGAGAATGCACAAAAATGGCAGTGGAACTTCCGTTTCTTCTAAAATTGATTGTACGTGGACCGTGGTTATGATCAACTTAAAGAAAAGAATATCTGTGTTCCGAGAGCCTAGGTTTTGAATACAATACGAATAGCAGTTTTGTCCCCGTTGGCCAAATTGGTACTTGATAATTTTTTTGCTTAACGGTCAGTACTTTAATGTTTACGCAAAGCATTTGCACAAAAAGAACATCTAAAAGGCTAATTAATGCCACCTCAAGCAACAGCAAAAATAAATAAACAAGTCTTCGCAGATTTGTTTTAATATATTATATTCGGATGCTATGGGATGCATTTTCTGTCACGATCTGAACGTGTAACATTATGCATCTCTTGCTTTTTTCTTACTAAGTTTCAACTTTCAACGCCATTGCCTCGATCGTACAGAACTAATTTTATTTGATTATTTCAAATTAGAAAAATAACACATAATTTTTCACTTTTCTAAATACAATCTAGATCTCTTCCGCACGTGTTTCATGCTTGAGTGTGTGTATATATATATATATATATATATAAAATCAATATGTGTATATTATAATTATATACATAATACAAGGCAACAACTTTAATGTTGTCCGATCCGATGCCATATACCATGAAGATTGAAGCATAAAGCATCTTCTGGTTCTGACAGTATCGTAATAATGAGACGTGATTCCATTTCCACTTGTCATCTAGTCCTTATACAAAAGTATATTCCTATTACCCGTATAATATGCAAGTCGCTACTTTAAATATTCAGAAATTTATTATTTATTATTAAGTTACATTACATTATACAAAACAAATATACATTTATAAACGGCTTTATTATTGAATGACGACAGACGTGGTATGGAAGGATAGTAAGAGCGTAGTGATTAAAAAAAAAAAAAAAGAAGAAGAAGAAGAAGTGACACAATTTTGTATGTATGTATATGAGTGTGTTTAGGAGCTTTGAAAGAACTTGCTGTTCACTCCAGCTCTGTATAGTTGCAACTCGGATTCGCTTGTTATTCTAATTTCCACATTGGCGGGGACGAAAAAAACGTCGCCTTCCGTAATTGAATCTTTTCCGAGAGAATTCGTATGTAATACTCCATCGCCACGCGTGACGATTAATATTGAAGGACCCGGGGCCGCCTGAAACAAAGCACATTCGTGTTCGGGAATATTGCAACTGTCGACCTCGAATTCATCAAATGGCGGGGAATATCTCGTTACGTATGGATTCAAAGGAACTCCTGGCAGAATTTCGGGGAAGCCCTGAAATTTTATAAAGAGCAACGAACGTTAAGAAACATATAATTTTATTTTTCTTGCATAAAAGCATAGTAGGGTACACAAGTTGAGAGAAACATCTTGGATTTCATTTTCTACTTTCTCTGCTGCTAATCCATACCATATGGCTAACTCCTCTGAGATTTTAAAGAGCGAGTTGGTCTATGATATTATTTATGTGCTTTAAATATATATGGCCCAAAAGTGGGTATCTTATTCCTTCACTTATATTATCCCCTTTAGGACCACCTAATCCTCCTTTAGTAAAAAAAAAAATGAATGAAAGGCAAAGGAAATCCGAAAAAGCTTAGAAAGTAATATTTACCTGTTTATACGTGAGCATAGAGCAAAGAGTGTTAATGTCGCGGTGTTTCGGAGTTAGACCGGCTCTCACGACATTGTCTGAAGTTGCCATACATTCTACGCACTCCCCAGATAAATAAGCATGTGGTTCATTTGCTCCGAGATATAACGCTTCACCGGGATTAAGCCTCACATAATTGAAGAAGAAGGCAGATATAACGCCGATATCATTTGGATATTGCTTTTCCAACTCCAATACCAAACATTCCTTGTCTGTTAACTTCCGTACCTGATCAAGGAAACAGAAAAAAGAAAAAAAAAAAAGTAGCAAGAAAAAAATATATTCAGAATTATGTACTTATGTGCCTCAATTCACTACTCATAATGCCTCAATTCATTACTTGGCTCTCGAGGTGCAGACGATTTTTCAATTTGGCTGTGGCTTCGATTATCGTCTCTTTGCTAGCCGACATGAGTTTAGTGAAAATCGAGCGCAGAACAGACTTTTGTTTTTCCTCGTCATCTTGGTCACTGAGCGACGTTACTTGGTTTGCGTCGAATATCCCGACCAATTCTACGATCTCAGGAATGTCACGAACCACAGATTTCAGCTCCTGGAAAACAGAGACGGGGAAATTTTAAAAAGGGCTTACGTAGCAATAAAAAAAAACATGGTTGCTTATCAAGTAATCATCTTATAAACTTGGGTTTGATGTTTGAATTGATGCTTCAATTATTGTAACTAGCATCATAAATAAAGATCACATCGCACTCTGATCTGTGATTCTGTTTTTCCATGCCAATTTCAATAGCAGGGGTATCAACATTTATGGGCTGATGAATTATGGTACCAAATTGGAAGACCATCTCATAAAATGACTAGATTTTATGGGAAGGTCATATTTGCTCAATAAAGGTACCAACAAAATCTTCCATAAACTTAAGCTAAGCTATTTAAAAGTTGCTAATTATCACATAAATAGTGACGTCATAAAGATATTTAAAAAATATTCGTATAAAAACAAAAAGGCCGGACCTAAAAACCAGATAGAGCCAAATTTTTGAAACTCAATTCCAGGTGGGAATCAAATTATTACAAATATCAAAATAAAAAAAGTTACAAAAGAGCGAATTCCAAACATAGGTGTGTGTGATAGATCCATTTCGACAAGTTGACAGCAAAAATTCTTCCAAAGTAACCGTAACAAGAAGGAAGATAAAATATCTATATACCTTGAGACTAATAAAGCCACAAAGAGCCTCGAACTGTGTTATCGCCAGAGCCATCTCAGGCTTGTGATTGTCATCCTTGTAAACACTCGGCTGTAACTTGTGCAAAGCCTCGGCCAACTCCTTATCCGGATGAGCCTGTATCGACAATGCTTTCGCTACAGAAAGAACCTGAAAATCACGAAATCAAATGTAAAATAATAATAATAATTACAAGAAAAGGAATTCACAAAAAAAAAGAAAAAAAAAGTTGAATTCAACTCGACCAACACTGGAATTTACCTTGAACAAGAAAGGTAATTCCGTACCCCATTTCTGAACCACCTTCTCGCCGAGGACGCTAGGATTTCTCGAAATCCAAGACTTGAGGCTGCGACTCGGCGACTCGGAGGCGTCGGAATCGGTCCCCAGCGAGTCACCTCCGTCGCTTGTGCCGGCGGAGACTCGGCCGGAGCTGCGAACCAGGAGCGACGGTCCCGACTCGTGAGTCCCCATCCAGAGCTCCGCGTACGGAACGTCGCCGGCGATATCCGCGGCGGAGTTTCGAGCGAAGAGCTTCGCGACTGTGGATTCGCGTCCTCGCCGTCCCCAATCGTAGTTCTGGACTGGACATCTCAGCCTCTTGACCTCCATTACGACCTCCATGAACTAACGTGAACAAATTATATATATATATAGAGAGAGAGAGAGAGAGAGATACGGAATTTTGTCGGACCAGTATCTCAAATTTGAACCAGTTTCTCAAGCGTTATAGACGACAAAGAACGAATTGATGCCTATATATAGTCATCTCGGTCGAACCAGTCTCGAGAAATTTCCGAGTTCGGATTCCTCATTTCCAAAACTCGATGTCTTCTCTCTCTCTCTCTCTGCTTGATCAGAATTCTCAAGTTTCGCTTGCTATAAGAAGACATATAGTTGAGGCAAATCGGACAAAAAAATTAACTTTTTTAAGAAGTGTAATTATCCATTTTTGTATTAAAAAAAAAAAAAAGAGTTTAGGTTCAAATATTATTAAAAAAAAAAGTATTTTATAAACGGAATAAGCATCTTTCATAATGTCAAAAAAAAAAAAAGCATCTTTCGTACCACTATTTTGAATATTGGGATATTAGCACTAATATTATTAGTTTGCATTTACCAATTTTCAACTAAAATAACAAAAATTGACAGATTTATTACCAAGACCTAAATGTAAAGACTTTTGTACTTTTAAAGATCAATTAAATTTATAATTTAAGAAGAAAAAAAAATTATTTTCAACCGTCATTCATCTTCTTCTTTCTCCTTCATTTCGTGACTTTTCATTTTTCACTCTTTTTGATTCCCTTCGTCTTCTTAATTATCTCTATCAACGAACTCAATGACGAAACCAAAAAATAGAAACTCAAGCAAAGGTGAACAATCTCTATCGTTGCCACTCTGTCGAAGTCTTAGGTAAGCATTGAAACGTATACTCTTTCGACCAATCAACAATTTATGAACAATGATGAATGCAACGAGTCTATGATGCATATACTTGTTTGATAAGAAGGAATAAGAGGGAATAGATAGATCCTTTTACAAGGAAAAAAAATGGAAAAGAAAAAAAATGATTGAATGACTTCTTATATATGTTTGGTAGAAATAAAATAATAATGATTGGATAAATTGTTCATGAGGTATATTTGTGCAAAAAAAAAAAAAAACTTTGTATTTCATTATTTTCAATATTGGAGAGATTGAAATAGTGGGTCCCATAAATTTACAATCCCTCCTAATCTTTCATGTTTTTTCTCCATCTTTTCTACCGAACAACCAAAATTATCATATTGATTGAAAAATTCATTCTTTTCGCTCTCCTTCCCCTATACTAAACAAGGCATAAATATATACTCTTTCGACCACATACTGATTGGTGCTCGATCATGGGTGAAAGATGAAACTCTTTAAGGTGACAAATAAAAGTACACAATAAGTTTTACCTCAAAGACACTAAAAAACCGCAAAAAATCATCAGTTAACATTTAGCGCAATAGAAATTTTAATATTATATACCAACAAAATAATATATATACACACGTATATTAGTTAATTTATGACAAAGTATGGTTACTTGAAAAAATAAAATTATTTACAATATAAACTTTAGCTAGTAAAATAAAAAAAATATATGTGAATTAAGAATATACCTTTTGTACGCGTCACAAAAAAAAAGTTTCTATTTAGTTTTAATTTATGAGATTTGTAACTAATTAGACCACTTTAAACATGTGATTTGACTTATGTGGCAATAATTAATGTCTTATTTGCCCTTATTTATTAACAAGTTCGTCACTTTCTCTCTCCTGTTTTTTTGAAATAATTTTTTTTTGCATAAAAACTTAAAAAATTCGTATCTTTCTCATACGAACTCCAAATTGAGTGATTTCATATCCTACAAATTCGTGACGTCGAGATCTTAAAAAATAGACCTATTGTGTTTGATGAAAAATTATGTTTAATGCATCATATTTACATTTCCATTTATTTTTTTGATAATTTCAAAAAAATTCAGTTATTTTCATATTTAAGGTAGTAACGTGATTTTTCTACATCTATGATATTAAATATGATTTTTCATCAAACACAATGGATCTATTTTTGAAGATCTCAACGTCACGAATCCGTAGGATTTGGAATCACTCAATTTCGATTTCATATGAGATAGATATTGTTTTTTGAAGTTTGTATGTAAAAAAAAGTGTAAGAAAAAAGTAGGAGGGAGAAAATGACGAATTTATTAATAAATAAGGTCAAATCAGACCTTAATTATTGTCACATAAATCTGTTGGCTATTTCCCTAAAAATTGTGAAACAGTAAGCTAAAAACAAATTTCATAGTTTCATTTTGGATATTTTGCTACACTACTCTTAAATAATTTAAAGAAACTCATGTATTTGATTTTTTTTTTCTTTTAATGTCAAATGTGATGACGGTGGATTTGATGAGCGTGATGTCACGTCGCATATACGGCTTGCGGTTGGCCATGTCTGCATGTAAAATTCGGTCAGCTGAAAATTGGTCACTACAAAAACCGCCTCAAATTTTCATGCATATCCAAATTATAAAGTAAAATAGAAATAAAAGGTCTCAAAGTATATATTATACATCCTATCTATTTCCTATTAATCCAGCTTCTCTATTAACTTTCTAAGCCTAAAAATAACGTGTTTTTGACTTTTTATTATTCTAGTTTTTATTGACCGAATTAGATCTCCAATCTTCAAAAAACAACTGCCATAGCTTTGACTCAAGTTCCAAAAACAAGTATTCGAAAATTAATCTAATAAAACAGGTTTGTTGTTTTTTTTCTTCCCAATAAAACAGTTTGAAAACGCGTTTACTACTAGTAAACTAAGGGAAAATAACATGTGTTTTAGTAAAAGTTCAAGTTTAATCTTTGATTTTAAAAAATGTCGAGTTTATATCATCTGTTAGTCTAAAATAACGAAATTATACCATAAAATTGATAACAATGTTACAAATCTCATTTTCATTGATGTTAACTCTTATATAAGCAAAAACGAATCAAAAGTATCATAACTTCCAAACTCTCAATTTTGAAATAAAAATTACCTTAAATCGAAATTAAATAATAAAATTTATATTTTCCAGGAGATGACTTCAATCCGTGTTCGAATTTCAACTCTAAATCCTAGATTATCTGTTCGAATATGTAATTTTCATGACTATCAACTCTCGATTTTTACCATTTGCTTCTTTCTGTGTTCTCCACGATTCAGAGATTGTTATTTGTTTTTTCGTTTTTAAATAAATTACAAATATGGCGCGAATGAGTAAAGATAATTGGTGTTTATATAAAAATATTATAGTTAACACCATGAAAAATCAATAAAAAAAAAAAGATTTGTGGCACTGTTATCTATTTCAATGTATAATTTTATCATTTTAGTTAAAAAGAAGATTTGAACTCGACATTTTCAAAAAATCAAAAGATAAATTCGACATTTCACTAAAACACAAAATATTATGTGTTATTTTTTCTATTTTTAATCTTTGTACCCAAAATATTCAGGAAAGTCCAGCCACCCATGACCCAGCTAAAAAGGCATTTCTAATGTAATGTAAGTTCAACCAAAGATATCAGACTTGTTCAACAAAGTTCAACAACCAACCTAAAAAGCATTTATAATGTCATGTTAAAAGATTTTATATTTGTTTTTAAATAATAGAAACTAATGTTATGATGAATTTGTCATAAACTCTTCGCCTCTTAAAATATAAATGCACAAAATTCTATCTTTAGGAAAAAATGTACAAATATTCTAACACTTATTTGTACTTTATCCAAATCAAAAGGATCATATAGTCATATTACTATTTATTTATAATTTGTTCGCATACAAACGTTGATAATTTATTATAATTATTGCTGATTTAATTTATTTATATTTGTAATTCATTCAAACATAAAGTATACAAAGTCGTTTTTTCTTCTTCTCTAGAATGAGTAGTAAAACGAGGTAGGATTAATAGTGTCAAATGTCTTCCCTAACTTGAGTTGACTTGCTAGATAAAAAAAATCTATATATTAGATTACTTGCGATATGAAAAAAAAAATTGACAATAACAAATTTACATGTAAATGCTTATTCCTCATGTTGCATTTTAACCTTAGCTTTGGAGATACCTTATTTTAATTTGAAAATATATTGTTTTATTGATAAGTGAGATTCATTCACACTTATCTATGACTCTTAGATAAGAATCGAAGCTTGTTCTTAATGTTTTTGATATTATTTTGTAGTTTTCATTGCATTTTCAGGTTTGAGAGAGTATGAGAAGGTAGTGGTGCGAAAACGGGCTGAATCGGAGCTAAATCGAGCAAGTTATGGTCATTTGAAGTCAAGTCAACAAAAGTCAACGGAGGTCAACAAGAAGTCAGCTTCTCAAGGCTGGCGCGCCGCGCCGATTTAATGGCGCGCCGCGCCCCTGGTGACCAAATTTTCACCCGAGAGCTCGAGCGGCCAACGCGCAAGAGAGGCGCGGCGCGCCTTCAGAAATTCAAGAGTGGCGCGGCGCGCCTGTTATGTGGCGCGCCGCGCCAGGTGCTTTTTCAGAATTCTTGGAGCTCGTCTTTTAAATCATTTCTGGCCCTTGGATCTCATCCAAGGGTCCATATTTGCTCCGAAAACCTCTTCTAAACCCTCATATACACTTATTCAAAGAAAAAAAAGAGGAGGCTTGAGCATAGAACACTTTTAGTTTTTGTTTTGAAACCTTGAGAGAGAAAGTGAGAGAGAGAAAGCTAGGGTTGACACTCATTTTTGTTCTTGAGCTTGGAAGTGAAGAAGAAGAGGGAGAAGTGACAACCTCCATCATCCTCATCATCTCCATTTGTTCATCCTTAACTCTATCTCTTTTATTTATTGTTATTTACTTATTTACTCCACTTAATGTTTTGTTGAACATATTTTAAGCTTTCAAGCATTCTATTGAGTTTTGTTGATTATTTTTATCTATTGAGCATTGAGTATTGCGATTACTTTATTGTTTTATCTTAGTGGAATATTGAAGTAGTGCTTGAGTTAATGAAAGCTTTGTTTGGTTGTTGAGATTAGCATTCAATGTCTTGTTTCTTTATTGTTTTGTTTCTTTTACTTATTTCAATTTTACTTTGTTTATTCTTAATTATGAGTAGCTAAATAGATTTGGGGTGCGATGTAGTTGAGTAGTTGAGTTGGTTGGTCAAACCTTTAGATTAGATTTTGTGCTTCATGGTTGGGTTGAGAGTGAAATATTATGGGTATGGGTTGTGTGTTAACGCTAATTAGAGTAGCTAACTAATTAGTGAACCTTAGACGAGTTTAGAAACCGAGAGGTAATAAACGAGTGAGCTCTACCCGTCCCATCATTAACCTTCCTAGAGCTATAGAAAGACTAGGGGGTAGATGTAGTTGATTGAAATCCCGGGCTAAATGCGGTTTTGTGTTTTAGTAGGACCCAAACCGAGAGGTGTAAGTTCGACACGTAACTAGATTCCTAAAGATTCGAGAGAGATTAGTGAATGTTTTAAGAGGGATTGAGACTAAATTTTACAACTCTAAACCCGAGCTTAGAATCGTACCAAGACCGACCGACTCGATGAAATAACGAAATCGCGCCCCTTCCTTTTAACTTGTGTTTAAATAGTGTTTTCACTTTTGTTTACATTTCATCTTGTTCTCAAAACAATCAAAAACCCCCCATTTTTCATTTTCCATAACTCGAAAAAGAAAGCTAGTGAGTTTGCTTCGGAAATAGTCTAGAGTCCTTGTGGGATCGATATCCGTGCTTTTGCACTTTATTACTTGACGACACGTTCGCTTGCGTCGTGTAGAATTTTTCTTTAGTTAAGAAAATTCCCATCAAGTTTTTGGCGCCGTTGCCGGGGACTTCGGTTCTATTTTCGATTGAATTATCTAGTTTAATTTTTGAGTTTGTTTGTTATTCTTGTGCTTATTGTGTGCCTCTTATGTTTTAAAGGTGTATGCGACGACGTAACCCTCCGCTCATTCCTATCAATCACGAGATCGAACGGACTTGCCGACGGAACCGAGCGGAGGCAAGGCGAGCCGCCATGGAAGGAGGCAATGAAGCACAACATCATGCTCGTCGAAACGCGGAACATGGAGAAGAACGAAGGACCATACTCGACTATGGTCAACCTACTTTCGACGAGCACCAATCGGCAATACGAATTCCGGAGATGGAAGGGAACCCAAACTTCGAGATTAAAACCTCGATCATCCACATGGTGCAAAACAACCAATTTGCCGGTTCCCCCTCCGAAGATCCGCAAGACCACATCAACAACTTCTTGCGGATTTGCAACACGTTCAATCTCCCTCACTTATCCAAGGAGGCCGTGTGTCTACGACTCTTCCCGTTCTCCATCCGAGACCGCGCACATGGGTGGTTATCCTCTCTTGCTCCGGGTTCGATCACCACATGGGATGACTTATGCTCGAAGTTCATCTCACGATTCTTCACTTTTGAGAAGATGACCCGGAGGAGAAACGAAATCCATAACTTTGGACAATACGACGGAGAGTCCCTTTACGAAGCGTGGGCTCGCTTCAAGGACATGATTCGGAAGTGTCCGGGCCACGGTATTGCGGAGTGGGTGCAACTCCAAATCTTCTATAGCGGGCTTATGGCCTCGACGCAAGACCGAGTCAACACCGCATCGGGAGGCTCACTTCTCGACAACACCACCACCGATGCATTTGCACTACTCGAGAAGATGGCCCAAGTGAACGATCAATGCCCGGTCGAGAGGAGAATTGCCGCGAGAGAACCGATAACTCCGGAGATGGAGCTCCTCAAATCGTTGACAATTGAGGTAGCCAAACTCGCAAAGACCGTCCACGGAAAAGAAGCGGTGAAGGCGGTGGGAACATCTCACCACAAGTGTGGTTTGTGTGCGGGTCCTCATCCGACGGACGAATGTGGCGAGATAGAGGAGTCCAAGTTTGTGGGAAACCACAACAATCGTCCCACGTACCAAAACTCGGGGAATTATTACACGGGAGCGAGGAACAATCATCCAAACTTCTCATGGAGAAATCCTCAAGACCAAGTGGCGATGCAACCGGCTCCACCTCAACACCAACAACCATACCTTCCACCACATCATCAACAACATCAACACCCACCGCCTCAACAACAACATCAACAACACCATGGGAGCTCACAATACCGGAATAATCCTCCTCCTCAAGACAAGAGACCAAATCTTGAAGATTTAATTGCCCAAATGGCAATTGAAAACACCAAGTTCATGACGAACACCACGGCCGCACTCGAACGCCAAGAAGCGGTCCTCAAAAGCAACTCGGCCCAAATAAGAACTCTTGAAGTTCAAATGGGTCACTTCGCTAAAGCCATGAGCGAGAGACCGCAAGGGTCCCTTCCAAGCAATACCGATGTCAACCCCCGATCACAATGTAACGCCATCACTTTGAGAAGTGGTAATGTGGTTGACAACTCGACCGAGAGCCAAGAGAAAAAGAAAGGAAAGGGGCATGTAGACGAGTCTTCACCGACGGATCAAGCTTCACCGACGCGACTTCCGATTGCTCCACCAACCACCAAGGTTCCCGTTCAAGTCCCGTTCCCTCAACGCCTCAAGAAAAACAACATCGACAAGCAATTTGGTAAGTTTCTTGACATCTTCAAGAAACTAGAGATCAATATACCATTTGCCGATGCGATAGAGCAAATGCCGAAATACGCGAAATTCCTAAAGGAGATCATTTCCCACAAGAGACGGATAAGCGAAGAGTGCGATACTATAGCTCTCACCGAGGAGTGTAGTGCGATTATCCAACGGAGGCTACCCACGAAGTTGAAAGATCCGGGGAGCTTCACCGTTCCTTGTGATATTGGAGGCTCGAATCTTGGGAGGGCGTTATGTGACTTGGGAGCTAGCATCAACTTGATGCCGTACTCAATCTTCCTCAAGCTTGGAATCGGAGAAATCAAACCGACTCGCATCACGCTTCAAATGGCGGACCGGTCAATCAAGTATCCTCGTGGAGTGATTGAAGATGTACTCGTCAAGGTTGATAAGTTCATCCTCCCCGCGGATTTTGTTGTGCTCGACATGGAGGAAGATCGGAACATTCCGATCATTTTGGGGAGACCTTTCTTAGCGACCGCCGGTGCGCTCATCGATGTGCAAAAAGGAGAATTGAAGTTGCGGGTCAATGGCGAAGAAGCTCATTTCAACGTCTTCGACTCGGTGAAGTATTCGAGAGCTAGCGATGACGTGTTCCGAGTCGATATGTGCAACGCCATCATCAACGATTATGCTCACCAATCCACCGACTCACTCGAGGTATGTCTTCTAAACTCAATGGATTTTGCTAATGAGTTGTTGAGATGTGAAGCTTTAGGTGAAGCAAATTACATGGATAGCTTTGAGCCAAACCGAAAGAAGTATTTTGAAAGTTTGGGAGAGAGACCACCACGAGTCCTTCCATCCATCGAGAAGCCACCCGAGCTAGAGCTCAAGGAGTTGCCATCGCACCTCCGATATTCCTACCTAGGAGACGAGTCCACACTCCCGGTGATCATTTCCGCTCACTTGAGCAAAATGGAGGAAGAGAAAATCTTGGAGGTGTTGCGGAGACACAAGACCGCTTTAGGATGGACTTTGTCCGACATCAAAGGCATTAGTTCATCCTATTGCACGCACCGAATCCTCATGGAAGACGACCACCGCCCCTCGATCGAGCATCAAAGACGACTCAACCCGGCGATGAAGGAAGTGGTGAGAAAGGAGATTTTGAAGTGGCTCGACGCCGGAGTCATTTACGCCATCTCCGATAGCCCTTGGGTGAGCCCGGTTCAATGTGTGCCGAAGAAAGGAGGCATAACGGTGGTGAAGAACGCCAACAACGAGCTCATTCCGACTCGAACGGTGACCGGTCACCGCATTTGCATGGACTACCGAAAGCTCAACAACGCAACTCGGAAAGACCATTTTCCGTTGCCATTCATTGATCAAATGCTCGACCGTCTCGCCGGCCACAACTACTATTGCTTCCTCGACGGCTATTCCGGGTATAATCAAATCGCCATCGCCCCCGAAGATCAAGAGAAGACCACTTTCACGTGTCCCTACGGCACGTTTGCTTTCCGGAGAATGCCATTTGGGCTATGCAACGCACCGGCGACTTTCCAACGGTGCATGATGGCGATCTTCTCCGACATGGTGGAGCGTACCATCGAGGTATTCATGGACGATTTCTCGGTGTTTGGTTCCGACTTTGACCAATGCCTTGAACATTTGTCCATGGTGCTTTCGAGGTGTGTTGAGACCAACCTTGTGCTAAATTGGGAGAAGTGTCACTTTATGGTGAAAGAAGGCATTGTGTTGGGTCATCGAATCTCGGCGAAAGGATTGGAGGTTGACCGAGCAAAGATAGAGACGATTTCTAAGTTACCTCCTCCAATATCGGTGAAGGGAGTCCGAAGCTTTCTCGGCCATGCGGGTTTCTATAGGCGCTTCATCAAAGATTTTTCAAAGATCACTAAGCCTCTTTGTGGCTTGCTCGAGAAGGACGCGAAGTTTGTTTTCACTTTGGAGTGTTTGGAAGCTTTCAACACTCTAAAGAAGATGTTAAGCACGGCCCCGATCATCACCGCCCCGAATTGGGACTTGCCTTTTGAGTTGATGTGTGACGCGAGTGACTTCGCGGTTGGAGCGGTTCTCGGTCAAAGGAAGGACAAGGTCTTCCACACCATCTACTACGCAAGCCGAACTCTCAACGAAGCTCAACTCAACTACACCACCACCGAAAAAGAGCTCTTAGCCGTGGTGTTTGCCTTCGACAAGTTCCGGCCGTACGTCATCGGAAACAAGGTGGTAGTCTACACCGATCACGCCGCGATACGATATTTAATGACGAAGAAAGATGCCAAGCCTCGGCTTATTCGGTGGGTTCTCTTGCTTCAAGAATTTGATGTGGAGGTCAAGGACAAGAAAGGAACGGAGAATTTGGTAGCCGACCATCTCTCGCGTCTCGAGACCTTTGAGCACGTCCATGATCGTGCCAAGCCCATTGACGACTTATTCCCCGACGAGAAACTCATGGCGGTTCAAGGAGTCGCACTACCATGGTATGCCGACTATGTCAACTATTTAGTCGGCGAGGTGATTCCGGAAGACCTCAAGTCGTACCAAAAGAAGAAGTTTCTCTCGGATGTTCGAAGGTACTATTGGGAAGAGCCGATTCTCTATCGGCAATGTGCGGATCAAATCATTCGTCGGTGTGTTCCGGAAGATGAGATGGACTCGGTGATGAGGCATTGCCACAAGTTGGAATGTGGAGGGCACTTCGGCCCGACACGCACCGCGGCTAAGATTCTCCAAAGCGGTTTTTATTGGCCGTCGATCTTCAAGGATTGCCGAGAGTTCATCATGGCGTGCGATCGATGTCAACGGACGGGAAACATCTCCAACCGAAACGAGATGCCATTGACAAATGTTCAAGAGATCGAGCCGTTTGATGTGTGGGGGATCGACTTCATGGGCCCATTTCCATCGTCCTACAACAACAAGTATATCCTCCTCGCGGTGGATTATGTAACGAAGTGGGTCGAAGCTAAAGCGACACCGATGAGTGACGGGAAAGCGGTCCTAAACTTCCTCAAGAAGAACATCTTCTCTCGATTCGGTACCCCTCGAGCCATCATAAGCGACGGTGGGTCTCACTTTTGCAACCGCCAATTTGAAGCGCTTCTCACCAAGTATAGCGTTACCCATCGGAAAGCGTTGGCTTATCATCCTCAAGCCAATGGCCAAGCGGAAGTGTCGAATCGAGAAATCAAGCAAATTCTCGAAAAGACGGTGGGTAGTTCGTTGAAAGATTGGTCTAACAAGCTCGACGACGCTCTTTGGGCTTACCGAACCGCATTCAAAACGCCCTTAGGTATGTCTCCGTATCGACTTGTTTATGGAAAAGCTTGTCACTTACCGGTTGAGCTTGAGCACAAGGCCTTGTGGGCGATGAAAAAGCTAAACTTCGACTACCAAGCGGCGGGACAACAACGACTCCTTCACCTCAACGCCCTTGACGAGCTAAGAACCGATGCGTATGAGAACGCAAAGATCTACAAAGAAAAGACCAAGGCGTGGCATGACAAACATATCGTGCGCAAGGAGTTCGTAGTGGGTCAACGAGTTCTTCTCTTCAACTCTAGGTTGAAACTCTTTCCCGGGAAGCTGAAATCTCGATGGTCCGGACCGTTCGAAGTCACTCAAGTGTTCCCGTACGGCTCGGTGGAACTCAAGGCCGCAAATGGATCGGTATTCAAAGTGAATGGACAACGTGTGAAGCCTTACTACGGTGGAGTATTCGAGAGTGAGCGGGTAGTCACTCTCCTCGATCCCGAATGATGAACATCAAAACGGTACCCCGTCGAGCTCTAGACGTTAAATTAAGCGCTTATGGGAGGCAACCCACAAATTTCTTTCATTGAATTTTCATTTGATTTTCTTCAATTTTATTTTCTTTAAATATTCTGTGTGAAGTTTTCTTTCTTAGTTTTTATTTTGTTCTTTTTTTTTGTATTTCAAAAAAAAAAAAAAAAAAAAAAAAAAAAAAAAAAAAGCTTCAGGGCGCGGCGCGCTTGACAAGTGGCGCGCCGCGCCTAAAGGAAAAAAAACTTACCGAGAGCAGGCGCGTTGAGGCGCGCTCAAGGGCGCGGCGCGCCTTTGCTTTTCTGGACATTGGCGCGGCGCGCTTGATAAGTGGCGCGGCGCGCCTACGCGTTTTAATAACCCCGATTTGGCTCAAAACACCTCATTTTCAAAATTTTCACAAACTCTCTCCTCTTCTCTCCGACCCATACTCATTTTTGCTCGAAAATTTCTCATTCCAAACACAAAATTTCTTCAAAATCTTGCATCCAACATCATCATTTGTGCGTTTACTCCGGATTTCATCGTCGATTTCAACTCCTTTTGGCATTTTTTCACCCGAATTTCAACTTTTGAGGTGAGTTTGATTTCGAATTTTTATGAGTTGTTTGCACATTTTGAGCTTGGATATTGGTATAATAATGTGTTTAGGATGTTTTTAGATGTGTTTGGGTGATCAAAACTCTAGTTTAGTGTGGTGTTCTTAGGAAAATCTCATGCACGCTAGGTGTTCGTAAAAATGTCCGAGAGAGAAATTTTGTGATTTTTGTGTGTTTTAGGCCGAATTTGAACTTGTTGTTGACTTCATATAAGGTGGTAGTGTGGTGCATAAGTGTTGATTTGACAATTTTGAACATAGGGTCGATTTTTAATTTTTTCCATATTGTGACCCGTTTTCCCGGACGCCGCGTCCCGGCGTCGGGAGTCTAATGCCGTGTCGAGTTGTGATTTTCAGGAATGGCACCAAAGCGAGCGAGGGCGGCGTCAGCCCGTGGAACTCCGTTGTCGAGGCTCATCGTAGGAGCCGACGCTAAATGGGCAAAAATCGTAGAAAAGAACTTCATCCCGGAGAGGAAATTCATACCGAGCCCCGACAACGGCAACCTCATGGCTCAAATCGAAGAGCGCGGGTGGACAAAATTAGCGACCATCGAGACCCGCGCTATCATGGACCTCGTTCGTGAATTTTACGCGAACCTTGGGGCCACCGAAGAAACGAGCCCTTCGGTAACGGTTCGGGGGGTTTTCGTGAGCATAACGTCGAGGGCAATCAACGAGCATCTCGGCCTCCCTAATATACCCGACGACGACTACCACAACTTAGCCCTCAACCCTCCATTCAACGATATTTTGACCACGTTGTGCGGCCCCGGAGCGTCGTGGAAGCGCAATCAAGCGGGAGAACCGCTCGAGCTCAAGACAACACACATGAGCAAGTACGCAAAAACTTGGGCTCATTTCATAAGCTCGAACATCATGCCGAGCACGCACGCCCACGGCCTCCCGATCTCCAAAGTGGTGCTCTTGTATTGCATCGTCACCGGGCGTAGTGTCAACGTCGGGAAAATAATTCGAGCAAAGATGTTCGATGCGGCAAAGTGTTCTACAACCGGCGGTCTCGGTTTTGGCGGGCTTATCACGGAGATGTGTGAGACGGCCAATGTGAAGACGTATGACGACGAAGAGAGGGCGCCGAAAGGGAAGAAGATCGACTCCGCCTTCATCAACGGTCTTCCTCAAATGGCCGGGCTAGCGGAGGCGAATGGAAGAGGCTTCCTCAACATGGCTCCCGACCTCGAGGAACCCGCCCGCTACCGACACGCGGCTCCGGAAGCGCCTATGCCCGAGCCCGACATCAATGAGCCACAATACGCTCAAGTGCTCGCAATGATGGGGAACCTCGGTGTCGCCTCTCAAGAGCGGTACCAAGTCGAGGACCGAAGGTGGGATGACTTCATGCGTCAAGAAGCCGAGCGGCGCCAACAGGACGATCAAAGATGGGAGTACACCTCTCAATTCATGCGCGAGGAGACGGAACGACGCCGTGTAGAAGACCAAAGGTGGGAGCAATCGGAGGCTCGACTTGGGCAACTCGAGCGGAGCATCGATCAACTCGGTGCGGCGCACAACTCGCTCGCCACCTTTGTCGAGAATCAACACTCGTGGTTCTCGACCACGGCGGAGTTCGGCTACAACGCCTACACCCAATGGACTTCCGGAGGCGCCTCGGCAAGCTACCCCGACGCAAGTGGATCCGGTGCATCGTCAAGCCTCCCCGACGGCTTCTTCGACCCATTCCCGCCATGTTACCGATACCAAAGCTACTACGACGCACCACCGCCACCGCCGGACAATGATGGCGACACCGCCATGTGATCTCTTAGCTCCGCCCCCCTCCAATGCGCGCCATCGAGGACAATGTCGAGTTCAAGTTTGGGGGGGTGTTTCCACAAATTGCGGGGGCTTGTCGGTACTCTATTTTCTCTCTTTTCTCATTTTTCATGGATAATTTAAGTTTTATTGCTTTATTTTCGTTTTCGTAGCATATTTTGTTTTGGATAATTTAAGTTTGTTTGTTGTGTTATGTGTGTCTTTGGTTTAATCTAGTTTCTTTTTTTCTTTTTAGGTTTTCCATAATTTGTGACTTGATCTTAAGTAGCTTAATTTCATAATTTATTTTCTTTCCTTTTTTTTTTTTTTTTTTTTTTTTTTTTTGTCGTGTTTGGATGTGTGAAATGCCTTGGTTTTGCTTGTGGAATATGAATGTTGATGACCCGTAGAATCTTGAGACTTAGGAGTAATAGCAATGTATCTTTCTTGCGCTACAAGTCTTGTGCTTGGCCAAAACTCTATGGTGGCTTTGCTTAGCTTTTAGTGACCCGATGAATCTTCATCTCACGTTGCACGTTTCGAGTCCATAGAGAGTATTTAGGAGTTTTGAAAATCTAACCTTAGCAAGAATGCATCTCGGAACACTAGAACCGTTTGATCCTTCCTCGAGGCTCAATGGTAATAGGAGAGAAGCGTTAGGATGAAAAAGGCATAGGAATAGCCAATCGAGCCAAAAGCCAACCCGTTCTACTTCCACTTAGAACCCTATTCACAAAAAGCCGAACGTAAATCAACTCTTGATACATAGTCACAAAGAAGCCTAGCCAATGAATTGAAATTCCCACAAAGAACCCCGTGATCTAGCGACTCTTGAGTGACTCTTTGAGCGTGTGTGTGATATCTTGTAGATTGTGTGCTCTCTTTACTTGTCGAAATTTGTGCCGCGCCGGCTTTTGTTTATATCCATGTAAATTATTATTTCCCTTTATTTCTTCAAAAAAAAAAAAAAAAAAAAAAAAAAAAAAAAAAAAAAAAAAAAAAAAAAAAAAAAAAAAAGAGCACAAATCTTGCTTGGTAAAGAGATGTACATATTCATATATCCTTTTACATTTTATTTTATGTTGTTTGTATTTGGCGTGGTGCAACATTTCTTGTTAGACAAGCAATCACATAATCTAGACTAGAGTTTGAAAAGTCTAAGTTTGGGGGTATTGGTGAAGCTTAGTGTTAACGAAGAAAAGAATGTAAAAGAAAGTTGTGAATGTTGCTCTTTTGGTGAGTATGAGTCGCTAGGGTAGCGTGTTTAGTCACTTAAAAACTCCATATCCTACCCTTGACCCAAGCCTAACGTTACAAGCCTTAAAAGACCTTTGGACTAGCGCTTACTCTCCTAAACCGAGTGGAGAGTGTTTGGTGAAAGCCTTATGGTGTTCCTAATTCATCATTGAATATCCATTTTGAGTTTGCATGCTAGGAAAAGGTAGAAAGAACTCCGAAGATACTTGACTTGGACTCGATGAAAACTTTTACACGGGAAGCCTCAAGCTAGGTAAAGCCACACGAGAATTGGTTGAACACTTGTATTAATTGAGCTTTACTTGTGATTGTTCTTACTCTTGAGTCGATTTTGTCTAGGAGAGATGTTCATGCGAAACCAAGGCCATAGCACTTTCAACACTCATTTTTTTTAGTTTAGCGTAGCATAACTTCTTTCATTCTTCGGTATAGCTTTGTGACTTTGTTAAGTTTTGTGTGGTTGTGTTGTATATATTTTTGCTTTGTTACTTGAGGACAAGTAACGGTTCAAGTTTGGGGGTTTGATAAGTGAGATTCATTCACACTTATCTATGACTCTTAGATAAGAATCGAAGCTTGTTCTTAATGTTTTTGATATTATTTTGTAGTTTTCATTGCATTTTCAGGTTTGAGAGAGTATGAGAAGGTAGTGGTGCGAAAACGGGCTGAATCGGAGCTAAATCGAGCAAGTTATGGTCATTTGAAGTCAAGTCAACAAAAGTCAACGGAGGTCAACAAGAAGTCAGCTTCTCAAGGCTGGCGCGCCGCGCCGATTTAATGGCGCGCCGCGCCCCTGGTGACCAAATTTTCACCCGAGAGCTCGAGCGGCCAACGCGCAAGAGAGGCGCGGCGCGCCTTCAGAAATTCAAGAGTGGCGCGGCGCGCCTGTTATGTGGCGCGCCGCGCCAGGTGCTTTTTCAGAATTCTTGGAGCTCGTCTTTTAAATCATTTCTGGCCCTTGGATCTCATCCAAGGGTCCATATTTGCTCCGAAAACCTCTTCTAAACCCTCATATACACTTATTCAAAGAAAAAAAAGAGGAGGCTTGAGCATAGAACACTTTTAGTTTTTGTTTTGAAACCTTGAGAGAGAAAGTGAGAGAGAGAAAGCTAGGGTTGACACTCATTTTTGTTCTTGAGCTTGGAAGTGAAGAAGAAGAGGGAGAAGTGACAACCTCCATCATCCTCATCATCTCCATTTGTTCATCCTTAACTCTATCTCTTTTATTTATTGTTATTTACTTATTTACTCCACTTAATGTTTTGTTGAACATATTTTAAGCTTTCAAGCATTCTATTGAGTTTTGTTGATTATTTTTATCTATTGAGCATTGAGTATTGCGATTACTTTATTGTTTTATCTTAGTGGAATATTGAAGTAGTGCTTGAGTTAATGAAAGCTTTGTTTGGTTGTTGAGATTAGCATTCAATGTCTTGTTTCTTTATTGTTTTGTTTCTTTTACTTATTTCAATTTTACTTTGTTTATTCTTAATTATGAGTAGCTAAATAGATTTGGGGTGCGATGTAGTTGAGTAGTTGAGTTGGTTGGTCAAACCTTTAGATTAGATTTTGTGCTTCATGGTTGGGTTGAGAGTGAAATATTATGGGTATGGGTTGTGTGTTAACGCTAATTAGAGTAGCTAACTAATTAGTGAACCTTAGACGAGTTTAGAAACCGAGAGGTAATAAACGAGTGAGCTCTACCCGTCCCATCATTAACCTTCCTAGAGCTATAGAAAGACTAGGGGGTAGATGTAGTTGATTGAAATCCCGGGCTAAATGCGGTTTTGTGTTTTAGTAGGACCCAAACCGAGAGGTGTAAGTTCGACACGTAACTAGATTCCTAAAGATTCGAGAGAGATTAGTGAATGTTTTAAGAGGGATTGAGACTAAATTTTACAACTCTAAACCCGAGCTTAGAATCGTACCAAGACCGACCGACTCGATGAAATAACGAAATCGCGCCCCTTCCTTTTAACTTGTGTTTAAATAGTGTTTTCACTTTTGTTTACATTTCATCTTGTTCTCAAAACAATCAAAAACCCCCCATTTTTCATTTTCCATAACTCGAAAAAGAAAGCTAGTGAGTTTGCTTCGGAAATAGTCTAGAGTCCTTGTGGGATCGATATCCGTGCTTTTGCACTTTATTACTTGACGACACGTTCGCTTGCGTCGTGTAGAATTTTTCTTTAGTTAAGAAAATTCCCATCATTTATTTGGGGCCATATACGTTATACTACGAAGTGGACACATTAACTTCATATAATTGAGATTCGATTGAATCTTTAAGATTCGTTTTGGGGTTATCGTAGCTAACTAATTATATATAAACTCAAATTTTAACAAATAGTCAACGTTTAGTTAATTTTACAAAAAAATCATTAATATGAATTAACAGTATACAAATATCTAAAATATAACAAAATTTAATTAAAAATAACTTGTCACATCAAATTTTGTGGCTATATTTGAAACATATTTAAAACGTTGGCTAAATTATAATTTTTGAGTTATGTAGCTAACTAACCATATATAAAATCAAATTTTAACAAATAGTCAATGTTTGGTTAATTTTGCAAAAATAGCCATTAATAAGAATTAACAATATACAAATATCTGAAATATAACAAAAATTAATTAGAAATAACTTGTCACATCATATTTTGTGGCTATATTTGAAACATATTTAAAACGTTGGCTAAATTACAATTTCGACATTCGTAGTGGTTTAGTTCGTGTCATTTTTCTTTCTTTTTATATCATTGAAGGGAATCTCATTAAAAAAAATCATTGAAGGGCATCAATAGTTCATATTGAATTGCATTATCAGATCTAAATAGCAATACTATATCTCATATTTTATTAATTGCTTCAACATATAGTTCATAAAGATACACACGCAATCAGATCTTGAGATTGAAGACGAATATGAATCGGATCAAAACGACATTTTATTATAAGCTATCATTATACGTGTTGCGTATGTCTCTATAAAATATATCGCGATATGTATACTTAGATCAAATCACTATACAATTATATTAGAGCAAAGTCAAACCAACGACTATTACATTTGGAAATGGAAATTTGGAATTAATACTTTAAAGAATTACATCAACTAACCTCTGCTAAATTTGGAAAATTGATAACAATAATACTAATAAGTTTGAAGAAATTGACAATAATATTACCTATTGTTTGTCACTTATCAAAAATCAACTAAAACAAAATATCGACTCATTCGGGAATCAATCAATTCGTGACTAAATGTATCACGAAATTAATCAGTTCATGAGTGATTTGATATTAAATGTATTAATATTTAGATTTTAATTGATTTTTGGTAATAGAAACAAATGATATTATTGCTGTCAATTTTTTCTAAGTTTGGGGAGTTTTAAAAACTATTAATTAAATTTCTTATTTAAAAAATTGTACAAATAAATCAATCAAGTAGTAGGGTTTGGTTTTAGTCTTTTTTTAATTGTTTTGGACAACCCCACATTTATTATTTATTTGAATTATTGTGCATTGTTTACATGTTTGTTTGCATTAATTTAAGTAAACCTTTGTTTATTGTGTGCACCAACTAAAATGATCAAAGCTATCTCAACATTGCACTCCGGAAGATTTGTATTGATCGTTGAACTTCTCATGGTTTTAAACTGATGTGTTGTATTTTTCACCTTTGTGCAAAATATGTATTGAGTTAAGGTATGTAAGGTATGTCAAATTTGGTGCATGAAATATCTATTGAGTTGAGGTATGTAAGGGGTATGTCAAATTTGGTGAATATTGAGTGAATATTTGGTGTATATATAATAAATGGTCCGCTAAATATATAATTATATTTATATTTTTACATTGTTACATAGTTAATATTTCGTAAATAATAGGTAAATGACCCGTCCACGTATTTACACGCTCACCTCACCATTTCATTTCAATGAAAGAGTAAACCAAAAATATCACGTCATGTTTGTGATCAATTACCTAGTAATTACGAAAATGTGGCTATATAACAATTTTAAACGTTTAAATTGGTCATTTACTTTATTTTTTGTATAATAAATTATACTTATGTCATCAACTTATGCTAAGTTAAGTAGCATTCATATTGTTTAGTAGTAGCTGAGACACCAAATCCCTCAAATTCAAATAGCTAACGAAAGAATTAGAGTCGATCATCAAAACTAATAGTTTTTGTTTGTTAAACATAAATATATTGTATAACAATAATATAAAATCTGCAGAAAATTATCACGATACTTGAGTATAATTATTAGAGTACCTATCTAATATGAAAAGCTATTATTTTTAAACGTTGAAAAGTTCGTAAGAAAAATGACGTGTTTTTCCCGATCTAATTATGTTTAAATCAATGCAAACGAAAGTGTTCACCCATACTCATTTAAATTAGCAAGAACCTTAGTAAAAATAGCTTATAACCATAAGTTGAAAAAGATGTTGAAGCGAAGTCGCCGATGAAGAAGCAAACATCACATATGTTAAAGTCGAATGTGATCGCAATGAAGATGATAGATCAAAGAAGAGATCCTTACTTGAGAAGAAAAAAGTGATGAGAAAAAAATGACTTTGTAGTTATTTTATCATATATTATATACGGGAGTAGTTTTGTTTTTGAATTTATATTTCTCTTTCCTAAATCATTTACAGAGAGAGAGAGTAGCCCACAATTATTTTGTATTTTGGGGAAATTGGACATGTTTTATTTAGACTTCCTGCGTTAAAGTTTAAATCTAAATATATAGTAATGAAGAAAATAGTTGAAATTAAGACAAAACAAAACAAAACGTATATGTCATTTTATGGAAGATCTAGATATGAGTGCGGCTGTATTTTTAATTTTTTAATAATTAGATTATAGTTTTAATTAAAGTATAATTATTCGTTTGACATTGCTAAATAGCCAACGTTTGTTAAATTTTAGATAAATAGCCACTTTCACTTTCAGATGTAAATTTTAGATAAATATGCTACGTTTGGTATATGAAAGTGACTATTTACCTAAAATTTACTAAATGTTGACTATTTAGCAATGTCAAACTTTTAAATTAGCTATTTTCCAACTGGACCTTTTATTTATTTATTATTATTATAACAAATATTATTAGATTTATAATTAAGGATCTTAGAGCATCTTTAATGGTTTATTGGAGGGACTTGATAGTAAATTATACAAAATTAGAGCTAGTAACTCCACCAGTATTTCAATTTTTTTTTCCCTATTTGCTTTGTAGAGCAAATTAGCTCCAACAAAATCAATGGACTCCACTCTTTTTTCAACTAATCAGAATGGAGTAAAAAGTAGAAGAGAATAGTATTTACATGTGTGATATACTCAAGCAAAGAGAAAAATATTGGAGGAAATTAACAACATTAATATCAATTTTTTGTCACTTATAAAAAATCAGTCGAAATCCAAATATTAACATATTTAGCATCAAATCGGTCACGAACTGCAATCAGTTCGTGACTAACGTGTCACGAAATCAACCCAGCTCATGATCGATTTGGTACTAACTGTATTAGTGTTCCAATTATGATTGATTTTTGATAAGTGATAAAAAAAATTAGTATTATCATTAGAGAAATTTTTTGCTTAAATAAGTTGTAACTTGTAAAGCTTACGTGGCAAAGGAAGCTAATACTATATTAGCTTAGCACTAATGATGCTCTTAGCTTTATTTGCTCGAGGACGTTTATGCAAAATAACTAATATTTTGGGATTAGGATTTTAGGGCTTATTGTTCAAGCTTTCACCGAGCTGCAAAAAAGCCCTAACGATGTCGGATTCGGTGTTCAGAGCTCTGCGAGACGGTGCGTTGGAGGGAGAGCACGCGACCGCTCTCACAATCAAGGACTCTATCGCTTCGCCACTTGGCTCCGGAGTTTTCTCCCAATTTCTCTCCCAGATCTACTCCAGCATTTTGGCGGGAAAATCCCAGTCCCGGTTAGTTTCTACTCTCTCGCTCAAATAACAACATTGCTGATCCTGGAACTTTTTTTTTTTCATTGTTTGATTTACTTTTTGGTTCTTTTTCTACTCGGGTTGTCGAAACAGAGGTCTCGTTCTCGTCGCGTTCTCTCGAAGTCCTTCATTTTACAAGGACTTACTGAAGAGAAGAGGATTAGATGTGTCTCCGTCTCAAAAATGGTTAGCAAAGAAAAGTATAATGTGTTTTTTTTCTTCCATTCAGTTCAATTGATCGTTCAAGTTCTGTACCGGACTGAGTTTTGATTGGTAACTAACTATATCTATATGCAATGAAACTGTATAGTATTCGGATTTTGGACTGTTATACCGACCCTCTCGGGTGGAAAGAAGGTCTCACTCACGAAACTTCCGAAGTAGCTAGCTGTTGTAAGAATGTGAAGGATTTGTCTAAGTTATTGTCTATGATCGTTGAGCTTGGTCAAGGTATGATTATTTCATTTTGTTTGATCGAATATCTTTACGGATTTTGTAGATTATAGATTTACAGGATACTGAATATTCTTGTGATGTTGGCAAATGTTGTCATGGTTTAGGAATGGTTGGACAAGGGAAGGTTCGATTTTCAGTGGCTATAGACTCGGTAAAGCTGCATTGCTTTTAATTAAATTTCCAAATCGTTTAGTTTTTGTTGGTTTTGGTCAATTGTCTAAGGAAATTGTAGTGGGTTGAAAAGAATGTTGAAGTTCTTTTATTTATCTATTTTCTTTTGGGGTCGTTGAAGGTTCCTTAAGTTTGTTTTGTGGTTTATTTTTGACATTTTCTTTGCTAAAATTGTTGTTTGTACTATTTTGAATTTTAGAATTATCTGCTATGTTTTTGAACAATATATGCATAAGCATCCAGGTAAGTTTGTATCTTATTCATTTATCTTAATTTTTTTTTTCTTTCAAAACAGACATCAGATTTGAACTTTGTCTGCCTCCCCAGGAAAGTTCCTCGTATTAGTTTTAATATTTACGCATAGTCATTGTTTGGGGGGGTCGATTCATTTTGCCCTATGTTTGTGTTATCATTTCTTGTATTATGGGATGGGTAGTTTCTTTGTTACTTACACTTCTTTTTGTCCATGTGTTGAAATTTCTGATTTGTTGGTTTCTTGTCTTGTGACTTTACGAATAGTATAACTTTGTTTTGAACAAGTAGTAATTTGAGTTGTTTTAGATTTACTGAGAACCATATTGCAGTGTGCGAAATAACTGTTGCATATGCATAACTTACACCCACAATGACAAACAGGTTTAATATGATTTGGACAATTTTTTATTTAACCATTGAAGCAGGCATGGGAACTGTGAATTCTGATTGATATGGTGCATTAGAAACACGAGCCTCTAAATTGTTGATTATTATTATAGAGTATTTTACATCAAAATTTAGTGGTTTATGAAGATCCAATTGTATTAATAACGTTGCTGGTGTATAACTGTAACTTGATCGGAAATTAATCTGTATCCAAACGGATCAAGATGCTCTATGACTTGAATTGTTGGAACATGTTCCGGTTCAAATTTGCTGAACAATTTTTATTGGAAGCATTTGATTTTTTGTATTATTATACGTTATGACTTTTTCACTTTTAAGTTCTAACGAATACCGTTTGCGATTCATGTTGCTGTAGTAGCTGTATTACTTCTGTAAATATTTCATCATTATTGTAACTTATTTTCTAGATTCTAGTGCTTTTGACATTTGTTTGACCACTGCTTTTTTCATGCTGTTTTTTAATCTATTTATTTTCTTTAATACTGCAGGTAAGTGAAATGTTAAGACATACACCAGTGTCATCTGTTTCAGGCCTTTTGTGTAACCTTCGTAGCCATGGTTTGTACATGTCTTTCTTTTTCTTACGATTCGCATTGCGATTCCGTTAATTGTTTGCTCACGATTTATCGTCATTTTTTTTCTTCTGATATATTACATTGAAGTTTTACCCTGTATTTGTATATGTATGTTCACAAGCTTACTCAAATTTCAAATAATGAATTAGATTTGATGTTGGGGTTCATATAGATTAACTTATCATGTCTTGTATCTAAGTTACCGGCTCCTGTTATGTAAAATGTTGAGACTGATTTAATTTTCATTTGTGGTTACAGATCAGGTTTCGAGTCTTTTTTGGTTGTTGCATTCAGATCTTCATGAAGATAAAGTCACTGCCACCCTTGAGTATATCTCCTCTATGGTCGCAAGTGTAGAACCGTTAGATCAATATGGGAATGTACAAGTGAATTCTATTCCATTGCTTGAGCAGAATTTAACAAAGGGAAAGTTAAATGTACGGTCCAAGCGTAGAAACGGACGAGTTCGTGTCATGGTGATCTCTCTAAGACTCTATCCTTTTTTTTAATTAATTTATTATTATTGATCATTGCATGTGAGTGAGTTGCTCGTGTTCATAATACTTCTTTTAATTTGTAAAGCTAATTTCCGTATTCTTTCAACGCTATGTTCAGTCTGAAGAAATTCATGTAGGGCTATCGGGTGTTAAGTTTACATCGATTTCATCTGAAGGTGGAATTGTAAATCAGACTCTTATCCCTAAGGTAAAGCTCATGATATCATCTCCGCAGATCTCTTTTCTTTTTCATTTTGTAATTAATTTGGCGGTTTGAGTACGAAGAATTCATCCAAGGGACTACTTTCCCATGATTTCTCATTTCAAATAATGATATGATAAGAAATGCGTGAAATAATCTTTCCCATGATCTCTAGTGGATTTTTTTTTTAAACAATAATCTTTTCTATTAACAGGGCTGTAAAAGCCTAATTACAAAATTACCCTCCCACAAAAACCAGGAGGGCGGTCATCTCTAGTGGATTGCAAACCACAGGTTAATGTTTGCAAAGACAATGACTTTTTCCTTTGAAATAGATACCCAGACCTGCCGTAGCTTTCACTAAGAATTTGAAGCCTTAATTCGCCCAATAGAAAGTATAATTAATGATGGCAAATTGTTTTTTTTTTTTTTTGGTGAACAGAAACTGATTCTCCATTAATATGTAAAACAGAGATTTTTCCAAAAAATGCTAAACAAATATGCTTTCATCGTGCAGGTGCAATTTAACCTACAACTATCAGAGAAAGAGCTTACAGACAGGGCAAATGTTGTGCTTCCCTTTGAACATCAAGGTGAAAATGCGTTTATATCACTTTGTTTCTTTTGATTTCCACTATCAGGATGAGATTAGAATAGTATTCTGTGTATATAATAATAATAATAATAATAATAATAATAATAATAGTGTCTTACGTATTTTATATCCAACTGGCTTGCAGGAATTGGTAAACATATAGAAATATACGACGGTCGCAAATCTCAGGGGGATGACCAAAACGGAACAACTCATGTTTCATCAAAGAAATCAGAGACTAGTGAGTCCTGCAAGGGAGAGATTATATATTTTCGTGATTCAGACGACGAAATGCCAGATTCTGACGAGGACCCAGATGATGATTTAGATATATAGATATGGATGCCTGTTCACCATTTTAGTAAATAGGATTTAATAGTTATTTAGTTGTACCTCCTGATTTAGTTCCCTTGTTCTGATGTATAAATAATATGAAACGATGTATTGTCAATCTTTACGGCAGACAATGTCATCAATAGACTCCCAGTTTGTTAGCTCTGGGTTGTGCCTGATAAACAGGATTGAATTTTAAGTTCAATTTTCCGGCAGATTTTTGGCCAGTGTAATAAGGATAAAGGATACGCTAGAAGCAAAATATTAATAATCGTTGGCTTTTATTATTAATATTATTATGGGAGGTTGATAGGATTCTAGGTGGAGTTTTGGTTAATATTGATTGAATTTAACCGAAAATTTGGTTAACCATGTAATTCACCACTTACCCAGTTTTTGTAAGTGATCTCTCACTCTTTTGTGCATCAGCTGTAACAACGTAGGATTATAAGCCGAGAGCCATTAAAAAAATGGCTATTCGAAAAAAATATTAAAATATACGTGGAGGCATGACCTAAACCTCAAATCAATCTCCAACCTCTACAATAATCAATCATAATTTCGCTACCAAGAATTATAATCCAATAAAACTACCCTGAATGAGAGGGTGAAAAGAATGAAGGCATGGACAATTCAGTGTGAATCCAATTATGCTATATAATAATGCGGAAGTATGTCCCTGAAGAAGATAACCGAGCGAAGCCACTGAGCATTGTAGAAATGAAGAGACGAAATTATTCGAGAATCTGAACAATGAAAAGCAATCTCCATAGTTTTAGGTAAATATTATCAGTGATAAAAGCAACAAAATATGACATGAACACGGACAAGTTTCTTGAAGACATATACAGTATCACAAACAAAGAAAGTTTAGAAATCATATAATATTTTAATATCGTGCAATAAGAGTCACACGTATCGAGTTATTAATTATGAATGAATAAACAGTATCAGAATACCACGACACGAGACCAATTTCAGGATACTCTTGTGAAGCTAAGTCAAAAGTCAAAGATGGACACAGAGCTAGATTTACCTCAAGATAAGATGACGAGTCCAAGATACATGGATGCACAAAGAAATACGAATGATATCATTCCCCTGAAAAAAAAAAAAGAGGTAATTATTTTATATATATAAGAAAAAAGAAATGAAAGATTTTTTATTTAAAGACTATACCATATGACTCCCCAGCCGACGCCATTGCAAGGGCAAGGGCAAACTTCCGCAAATTTTTCAGCATCGCTCGAGTTGACTCGTCGAGATATTAAATCATCATAGATATCTACAATTCGCGGCTCAATATATTTACTAAAAAAAAAAAAATAGGACTTATGAAAGTAGAATTAAAGAGTTGTAGTGTCATTGTGCATACCGTACACCGAAAACAAGCTGTTCATTACACCTGAAAATTAGACAGCAATTCTTGATTATCACCGTAACAATATACTTCAAAGTTGCTTCATATAAATGTGTGAAATCTATAGAAACATACCAATAAAAAGAATGACATATCGAAGAATACGGACGGTCGTTTTCTCTTGCAAAACCCATACGATCGCAAGGAATATAATGAATCCTGTGTTATTCAATACACAAACAAAAGGTTAGAAGAGAAGAATGTAGATAGATAAATAAAGCAATAATATCTCGACATCTTGACAGGAGTACTGACCGATGCAAAGTCCCCGGAGTGTCCACTGATGCGAAATTAAAAAAAAAAAAAAAAAATCGCAACCAAAATTAGCAACAAAAAAAATCCTAAAGAAATGAATACGAAGATCGATATACTAAATCAGCAACCGAGCTAAAGATCTTACGTTCTTAGCTATGAAGAGCACAACAACAAGAGCAAGAACGAAGCAACCAGCGGCGATTCTTGCGGTCAAGAGGTTTGTCGATGCGAGTATCAAAGCCATTCCCCAGAATGACGAGCCAAGGTCTGCGTTGCATTATTAGATATTAAATTACGAAAAATCGAGAGAGACTATCAGTAATGAGGAATTTAGGGAGAGTGTATTACATCCCGCGGGTAAGATCACCCAATATGCACCGCCACGTGTTTGTGTTACGCCGCCCTCGTTCGCATGAACTTGGATTCCCTCAACCTAAACATTCACATAGATCAAAACATAAACGGAAAAAAAATGAAAGTGGGATGACATAGATTAAAAAGGCCTAAGCGCTTTAAGCACAAGAAAACAAAAAAGCAGCAACAGGACAACACAAATATTTATTAACGGATTATACTACAAATATTTCTTATAAAAGACTGCAAGGACAATCGGACAACTATTGATTAAGTTCGTTTCAAACAAGAAATGTTTCTTTTTGTGTATTGACACTAGATTCAGATATACTAGAGAAGATATATTTGCCATAAAGTACGATAGATCAAAACGTAAACGAAAAAAAAAATGGAAGTGAACTTGAATGACATAGATTAAAAAGAGCTAAGCGCTTTAAGCACAAGAAAACAAAAAAGCAACAACAGGACAACATAAATATTTATGAACGGATTAAACTACAAATATTTCTTATAGAAGACTGCAAGGACAATCAGGCAACTATTGATTAAGAGTGTTTCAAACAAGAAATGTTTCTTTTTGTTTATTGACATGAGATTTAGATATACTAGAGAAGATACATCTGCCATAAAGTACGATAGAAGACTGGAAAAAAAAAAAAAAAAAAGATGAAGATATTAACAAGATAAGTTCGTGAAAATCTTGTTACAGGGATTCATCAAATTCATTGCTGATTTTCCGTAAAATGGACATAAACTACAGGATATAGGCTTACATAAATAGAATTATAGAAGAGATTGAATAAAAAAAATGGAAAAAGGGAAAAAGAATCTACTAACCTTACCACAGGTGAGAATGCAAGCGATTGCATGACTAGCTTCATGAAGGAACACAGTGATGAGCTTAAACGGTGTGAGTAGTACAGTCCTCCATAGCTTCCACATAAAAAAAAAAAAAAAATCAGAACCCAAAGGCAAATTCGATTAAGGGAAAAAAAAATTACTGAAGTAATATATGAGAGTGTGGGAGTTATAGAAACACTACATTGCAGATAAACTAGGCTTACGAGTACCTAAAATCACTTATTAAAATCATGTAAAAAATTCCAATTGCGACTTGACCAAAATAATCTTGAGTGATGAAATATCAGATCCTGGCATAAGTTCTATTCATGAAGAATTAAAAAAAGAAATTCCCTAAACAAATTATGTATGAAAATGTTCTCTGTGACTCTCAACTCAACTCAGATCAGCAAGCATTTCAGCACAGTTGACGTTTGCAAAAAAGGCAAAAGGAAAACCTAGCTCTTTTTTTTTTCCTTTTCATTGTGAACTTATCTACTTTTTTTTTTTTTTTTTTCATTCGATGCCTTTATTTGGGGAACCCGAGAAAGTAAAAAGTTCCGACCGGAATATAGAAAAGACGAGGGATCTTAGTCTTACCAACAGAATGACGACAGTGAAGATTCCGATTGTCGACATAAAAACGACCTGGTCATGGTCGCAACAGTTCTTAAGCTCCCAATTAGGCGTTACCATTATTTGCGCTTTTTAATCTTCTCTGCGAAGAAATCAATCGAAGACAAAGCTGAAACCTGCGAATTTCGGTTAAGCACAGAGATCACAATGGAAGAGGAACAAAATGTTCGTCGGATTTGAGAATTGCTGGGAAGCAAAGAAAGCGATAATTATAATCGAAACAGAAGAAGAGTTCAAAGGGAGTCGTTGAGCTGAGTTGAGTTGCCCAATCATACGCAATCTATTTTCTCCTTTAATTATAAATAAAGTTTGAAAACCCGGTCATGATTCCAAAAAAATAAAAATAAAAAATAAAATTTGAAAACCCGGTCTTGTTTTTCGTTATTTGATTTTTCCTCTTTTAGGTTTCTAATTCTAAGTGTCTTTCTAAGTTCTAATCTAACACGGTTTTTTTTTTAGAAAACATAATCTAACACGGTTTTGATGTTTCAATTTTCATGACTTTTTGCCAAGCCCTTTTTTTTTTTTTGAAATTCTGAAGATACTAATTCGTTCTAAAAAAAATCGATAATTGACATGAGAATTTACTCCAAAGAATCCGAAATTTCATAAATGAAAACTTATTTGCATTTATTTTTCTTCCTCGAATTATCGGGTTAACAAAAAAATATAATAAGGAAATAATTGTTGGCGTAAACAAAATTATGATTAAATTAAATAAGTAATTATGACAAGAGAAGATTTTATCGCAGTTGTAAAAGAACAATATAATTGAATGAGGTGGGCTCGGAAGATTAGTACAAAGAATTATATAAAAATGCTCGAAGATGAGATCATGAGAATAATAATAAATATACTTTTTTTAAGGATCTGAACATCTATTTATAGATCCTGGATCTTCTTACGAGATGTGTATTCATGACACATCAAGACAATTGATCTTCCTACTCAAAAAAAGGCAATTGATCTTCTCCATCCAATTTGCGATATGTGTCTTCGTCGATCCAGAATTAGCAAGGTTTGAAATGCTGTGTTCGATGTCGTTTCGAACGTCTTGATTCACAGAAATCCGACACGTCAACAAAAAACCAAACGAAAAAATGTGAAAAAAATGCAAGTGAAATACTGTTTTCGATGAAAAATTGACATTAGGATGGAAAACCGAATGAAAATATTGTTGTTGAATGTGTTATATATATATATATATATATATATATATATATATATATATATATATATAGACACACACACACACACACGATACATTAAACTTAAGATTTATGGCAACTATATTTTATATTCTTCAATACGTAATTTTTTTACACCAATATAATATTCAATATTCCAATACCCACAACTTGTTAATTCCAATATATATCTATGTATTATTTATATATATATTATTTCTTAAATCTAGATGAGATTTTCAAGTTTTTATGTGATATATTTTTATAACTTAATTTATAATGTTTTATAATTTTTATTTTTGTATTAGTTTATGATAGTATATGATTTTTGATTTACAAATTTTATATTAAACTTATACATAGTATAACAAAGTGAAAACGTAGTTGAGTGGTAATTGTTGAGCGCCCCATGAGGAAGTTTGGAGTTCAAATCCCAAGAGTTGCAATTTTCACCATAAATTTTTAAGCGAAAAACAATACAAAAACAAAAAAAACGACGATTTTCGATGAAAAACGAAGGCAAAACGAAAAATTTGTACTTCGCTGGCCCTTTATGCTTCGGCAGCGGCACCGATGCCGAATTCCGACAAATTTCATCGGCATTTAAAACACTGAGAATAAGCGATGTAATTGGAGACACAATTTTTTTCACTAGACTTCATATTATGTGTAACTCGCTATTTGTTAGACACTTCTCATAAGCGAGCTACGACAAGTATCCCGAGCTCAGTAATTCAGGATAAGTTCAACAAACGAGTCAAACTTGAATCTCGGAGGGGGACTGGGTTTGTTGGGCCTAACCCCGACTCTTTTGTTGAATTATGCACAATTAGGCCATGAATCCGGGACTTGAAGGCTGTACACAAATAATGTCTCATAGTTCATCAAGTTTGAAATAATTGATGAACTCACCTTCCTTGAGCTATTTCTTCTCTCCTTAGATTGACATGGGCATTGTTGATCAAGCCGAGTTCAAGATCTGAATTGATTGGTTATCAAAGCGAGCTCATTTATGAGGTCATCTGGGCCGAGACATGTACTATGATAGGAGCTCTAGGTGAGATATTAACCATCGTCGTATCTGCTCTTCTCGTGAAGGGCATTGCTATCTTAATTGAACAACAATTTAGCAGAGACAATAATCTATAGATCTAGTCGGACGAGTCTTATTGCTTGCGAGCAACTCAACTCATCCGCAACCAGTCCCGGTCCAAGGGTGGGTTGAGTGAGGCAATAGCTTAAGGCCCCCGCTAAAAAAACTAGTTTCCTTTCAATTTGTTTTTTTTTTAAATCCAACATAAACAAGGTTTCAAATCTTAACGGTTAGCAAAAAAAAAAAAAAAATGTTCTGCTCTCTACCGCGTGGCCTCTTAATTGGGCCATTTTAATATGAGCAAAAAGTGCATTCCATTTATGGGCTGCTTTTTGGGTATTAAAATAAGGTTTAACAATTGAATTTAAAGTAAAAAATTAGGTATTTAAGCTTAAAAAATAGTTGCAATTGTAAGGTTAAAAAATAGTTGCAACGGTAAAATATAGAGAAATTACCAAAAAAAAAAAAAAGATCTCCTATATACGTTATTAATTCAATAGATTTTATAATTTTCAAAATATAAAAAAAAAATGATTAGAAATTTAAGAGAAAATATAGCAAGAGAGATCGAAAAAAGGTTCTAGGTAAAATACCCACTAGTACAGACACTAACTCCTTTCAATAAGAAAAATTAAGAACTCAAGACACAAATGATTCAAAACTAGAATCGAATAACAGCACAACGTGTGTGATCTTCCTATCAAACGAAGAAGATAATACACATTATATTTAGAGCAACTCCATGTCTCGTTCAATAAACCCACAAAGACGACTAGATGAAATCTACACCTGAGAATCATCCGCCTCGAGAAAGGAACATCTAAGTACCTGTAGGACAAAGACTCTGACAGATAAACTTGAAAGATGGTATTTCCATCTTCAGTGACAAAAGCCCACCATTGAACCGAAACAAAAAGAGATATATATCCAAACAAACAAGAAAGAAGACAACATTTTTTTAAATAAGAAAAACTTTAAATCCAAACAAGAAAAAAGACAACATTCTTCCTTCTTCCGCCCTGACCGTAGTCACTGCACCCACATCTCTTACGTCACCCAACCCCACCTTTTTCACTCTCGTTTCCATCCCAATCGATACCCACTAGAGAATGAAGTTGAGAAGACAACAAGCTCCAAAGCTTCAAGCCCGACGACCCACATAACGGTGCTGAATAAATTCCAATCCAACACCTCAACCGAGACCGTTCTATTGAAAATACTTATCTTGAGCAAGTTATTTCAAGATTTTTTTGCCTCTTATTATTATTATTATTATTTTTTGTCAACATATTAGTAGTATAACATCGAATGATCGAATATAAATTAATTAATTATTTATTTTTTTTTTTTCATTACGACGAGTAGATTAATTCCTGGAAACTTGAAATTGAATAAACCAAAACAATTGGTACATATTGAGTAGAATCAATCAAATATTGAATAAATTTAAGAACGATCAAAGGAATGTTATGTAGTTCTAAAATATAGGTATTGTATATACACAATCAATATATTCCCGAATTCAAAACTCGCTCGAATCAACTTAGAAGCGAACGATCGTCTCAAAACAGTGGAGTCCGTCGAACTCCGGCGCCGATCTGATCTTTCTATCTTTCGATTCCCTGTTACCGTCGTTCCCATGCTTTTGCGTCGTGCTTTCCGTCGCCTTTTCCTTGCCCACCGAAGGATTTGCTTTCAGAGAAAAGAAGGAATTTGGAACATTCATCGTCTTTCCGAAGCAAAACTCAGCACAGAGAGCGTCGAAGCTGCTGAACATCGAATTCATTGTGATCGTTTGAGAGAAACAGAAAAAGCTTTAGAGATACTTTATGTGCTCTGCTCTGTTGGGGATGATTTGTTAAGAATTTAATAGGGTTTTGGTTTATATAGGAGACAGAGTTTATGTGAAGAATAGGAAAAGGAAAAGAGAATTGGGAAGGAAACAGGAAAGGGAAGTGAAACTACGCTGACTTGGAATCTTAGCGCGTACACGGTACACGTTGCCTAACTTGAAGCGAAAGTAAGTATAATGTAAGTCTATAAATAGACTTGGTCAACTTGATGATAAAATATTTTGATTTTATTCATTAAATTCCTTTGTTATCCAATAACGAATAAATAAATAAAATTGCGTCAAAAATTAAAATTTAGTTAGCCAACCTTACTTCAATTGGATTAAAAAAATGAACACACAATTAAGAAGCTAATCCACTTAGACTTTGGAATAGATGTTTAGCCAATTTTTAGTAAATATTAGATAAATAGTCACAAACTTAACGTATTTACATGTATTTTTTTGTTGGTGTTAAGATTTTTGAACTTGTAAATATCGAATTATGACTATTTACTTAAAACTAACTAAAAATGGACTGAATATCAAATCAGATATATAAATAAGGCTGCATATCTAATGGACCAAAAAATGAATTGTACGAAAATTAGTTCTTAATAAATGGATAAGGGGCGGAATCAAGAGGGTGGCCGACAATAATATTTTATGTTTTTTTTTGTTATACAAGATAATTGATATATAAAATTAAATAATATAAAATATCTTAATAAAAATATAAATTGAATTCATCAAGAAAAATTTAAGAAGGTTTCAAAATATATCCTTCAATTTTAATAAAAAAAAACATAAAATGACTTAATTTTGTATGAAAAATACTAAGTAAATCCATAAGTAAATATCAAAGTTATCATTAAATTAATCAGCAACGACTATATTTTAGCGAATCAGCGAGTACGAAAAAAGTTGCCGATTTCCTTATTACTTGTAGTATTGACATCAAATGATTAAAACGTCAGTAGTTAATATTTTATGTTTTTTTTGTTTTACAAGATAATTGATATATAAAATTAAATAATATAAAATATCTTAATAAAAATATAAATTGAATTCATCAAGAAAAATTTAAGAAGGTTTCAAAATATATCCTTCAATTTTAATAAAAAAAAACATAAAATGACTTAATTTTGTATGAAAAATACTAAGTAAATATCAAAGTTATCATTAAATTAATCAGCAACGACTATATTTTAGCGAATCAGCGAGTACGAAAAAAGTTGCCGATTTCCTTATTACTTGTAGTATTGACATCAAATGATTAAAACGTCAGTAGTTGACTTTGTGTCCATCTTCTCGGAAATTATAAATTTTGGTGGCCGATGAAAATTGGGTAATAAATATTGTGAACTTTTTAAAATGAATGTGTCCATGAAAATTGCAGTAGCCGACAAAAAAAAAATTGTAAATATAATTTGAAATATAAGAAAAGAGGGAATCTTGAACTTGATGTGGCTCTGAACGTAAGAGGGAATCTTCGATTAGCTCAATCGCAACTCATCGTCGTGCTCTAGTTCTTCGATTTGGGATTTGATTCCTTTGTACTTTAATGGAATATAATTTCATTTCCTTTAATATATAGTTGAATTCCTATAAACAACTTCGAGTAGCGGCAAAACCATAGTTTCACGGTTAATGGCTTTCTCGTGCCATGGACGTGGTCAAGTTTTGGCATTTTTTACGACTAAATTAACAGAAGGGCCTAATGAAAAAACAGACAATCACGAATGGGTGATTCAACATTTTTTTTTGTTCAGAGACCATGTTGTTATAGGCAGACCGCAAGTGACCCTAATGCGCTAACTCATGCAATTTTTATTTTTTATTTTTATTTATTTTTTTATTTTTTGCAAGGAGTACCATAATTTTTTAAGATCATTTTCAATTTTGCACGTACAAAAAGTGTGGTTTAATTTTCACAATATAAAGTGAAAAATTTGGATAACCATAATTACCTAGCGACGCCGAGCCTCTCTTTCTCGGCCCAGCAAGTCGTGGCCGAGACGAGCATGTTGAGAACAATGCCGGTCCCGAGCCTTTGGAGCATAGAGATCCCTCTAGGGTTTCCCGTGTAATGCTTAACGGTCGGGATGAAGAGGCGTTCATAGAGCACAAGCCCTATCATTAGAGCCAGCGTCGTTGCCACCGCTAGACACGCCGGAGGGACCGTGAAGTGGGGCCCGAGGCTCCGATCATAATTTTTTTTTTGTATCAATTTATGATTGTATATGATTTTTGATTTAAAAATTTTATATTAAACTTATACATAGTATAACAAAGTGAAACCGTAGTTGAGTGGTAGTTGTAGAGCGCCTCATGCAGAAGCTTGGAGTTCAAATCCCAAGAGTTGCAATTTTCACCATAAATTTTTAAGCGAAAAACGGTACAGAAACAAAAAAAACGACGATTTTCGACGAAAAACGAAGGCAAAACGAAAAATTTGTACTTCGCCGGTCGTTTATGCTTCGGCAGCGGCGCCGATGCCGAATTCCGACAATTTTCGTCGGCATTTAAAACACTGAGAATAAGCGATGTAATTGGAGACACAATTTTTTTCACTAGAATTCATATTATGTGTAACTCGCTATTTGTTAGACACATTATCATAAGCGAGCTACGACAAGTATCCCGAGCTCGATAATTCAGGATGAGTTACCCTTCTTTATATCTCTCTAAAATTTAGTTTTGTTGTCCTACTTCTATTTATATGGGTGATAAAATCATCAAAAGTTTCAACTCCCATACCTTATTGATTTCAAATTTAATAGGCCAGGGCCGCTCAAAGAGTACATTAAATTTGAAAATGTATAAAAGATCTGTACTTAATCTATAAAGTTTATAAAGCTATGTTGTTAATTCCTCCATTTAATTTTAGGGAGGGAGCGCCAAATGTTAGAATTGGATATTATGGTTTGAAGATCTCAGCCTTTACTAAAAAAAAAAAGCTGTATTTTCTTACTTTTTTACACAAAAAATTACCACCCAAAAATCTATTGGTTAATGATTCTCAATAAGCCAACAAAAAATAACATTTTTTTTTTTTATAAAAATTAGAGTTTTTTATAATTCAGGTCAAACACTTCTTTATTTTTTTGGTGTAATTTTTTATCATTGTGCTATAGATAATAGATATATAAATTAGTGTAATAATACGTACAAATAATTACGACTATTAAATTCTCTATTTTTTTTATTAACCGAATCCTTTCATTAAAAAAAAAATAACAGCCGGTAAATCATAAACAATTAGATAAAGATATAATTTTTTTTTATGCAATATACATATCAATAATCAATAATCATGGATTATATCTTTTATTCCCCTTACAGTTCCTATATTAATAGGAGTAGGACTTTTACTTTTTCCCACAGCAACAAAAGCTCTTCGCCGTATGTGGGTTTTTACAAGTATTTTATTCTTAAGTATAGTTATGATTTTTACAAGTGAATAAACCGACTATCTATGTATCTATGGTCTTGGACTATCAATAATGACTTTTCGTTAGAATTTGGTTCTTTAATTGACTCACTTGCTTCTATTATGTTAATATTAATAACTACTGTAGGAATTCTGGTTCTCAAACTTGAATATCGGAGGGGGATTGGGTTTGTTGGGCCTAGCCCCGACTCTTTGGTTGAATTATGCACAATTAGGCCATGAATCTGGGACTTGAAGGCCGTACACAAATAATGTCTCATAGTTCATCAACTATGAAATAATTGATGAACTCACCTTCCTTGAGCTATTTCTTCTCTCCTTAGATTGACGTGGGCATTGTTGATCAAACCGAGTTCAAGATCTGAATTGATTGGTTATCAAAGCGAGCTCATTTATGAGGTCATCTGGGCCGAGACATGTACTATGATAGGAGCTCTAGGTGAGATATTAACCATCGTCGTATCTGCTCTTCTTATGAAGGGCCTTGCTATCTTAAGTGGACTTCAATTTAGCAGAGACAATAATCTATAGATCTAGTCGGATGAGTCTTATTGCTTGCGAGCAACTCAACTCATCCGCAACCAGCCCCGGTCCAAGGGTGGGTTGAGTGTGGCAATAGCTTAAGGCCCCTGCTAAAAAAAACCAGTTTCCTTTCAATTTGTTTTCTTTTTTTAAATCCAACACAAACAAGGTTTCAACTCTCAACGGTTAGCAAAAAAAAAAAAAAAAGGCTTTGCTCTCTACCGCGAGGCCTCTTAATTGGGCTATTTTAATATGAGCAAAAAGCGCATTCCATTTATGGGCTGCTTTTTGGGCATTAAAATAAGGTTTAACAATTGAATTTAAAGTAAAAAATTAGGTATTTAAGCTTAAAAAATAGTTGCAATTGTGAGGTTAAAAAATAGTTGCAACAGTAAAATATAGAGAAATTACAAAAAAAAAAAAAAAAAATTCTCCTATATACGTTCTTAATTCAATAGATTTTATAATTTTCAAAATAAAAAAATGATTAGAAATTTAAGAGAAAATATGGCAAGAGAGATTAAAAAAAGGTTCTAGGTAAAATACTCACTAGTACAGACACCAAATTCTTTTCAACAAGGAAAATTAAGACCTCAAGACGCAAATGATTCAAAACTAGAATCGAATAATAGCACAACTGTGTGATCTTCCTATAAAAGGAAGAAGATAATACACATTATATTTAGAGCAATTCCATGGCTCGTTCAATAAACACACAAAAGTTACTTGATGAAATCATACACCTGAGAATCATCCGCCTCGAGAAAGGACAGCTGAGTACCTGTACTGCTAAGACTCCGACAGAAAAACTTGAAAGATGGTATTTCCATCTTCAGCGACAAAAGCCCACCATTGATATGTGGGAAAACAGAACCGAAACAAAAAGAAATATATATCCAAACGAGAAAGAAGACAACATTTAAATAAGAAAAACTTTAAATCCAAACGAGAAAAAAGACAACATTCCTCCTTCTTCCGCCTCGACCGTAGTCACTGCATACGTCACCCAACCCCACCTTTGTCACTCTCGTTTCCATCCCAATCCAACACCTCAACCGAGACCGTTCTATTGAAAATACGCATCTTGAGCAAGTTATTTCAAGATTTTTTTACCTCTTATTATTATTATTATTTTTTGTCAACATATTAGTAGTATAACATCGAATGATCGAATATAAATTAATTAATTAATTAATTTTTTTTTTCATTACGACGAGTAGATTAATTCCTGGAAACTTGAAATTGAATAAACCAAAACAATTGGTACATATTGAGTAGAATCAATCAAATATTGAATAAATTTAAGAACGATCAAAGGAATGTTATGTAGTTCTAAAATATAGGTATTGTATATACACAATCAATATATTCCCGAATTCAAAACTCGCTCGAATCAACTTAGAAGCGAACGATCGTCTCAAAACAGTGGAGTCCGTCGAACTCCGGCGCCGATCTGATCTTTCTATCTTTCGATTCCCTGTTACCGTCGTTCCCATGCTTTTGCGCCGTGCTTTCCGTCGCCTTTTCCTTGCCCACCGAAGGATTCGCTTTCAGAGAAAAGAAGGAATTTGGAACATTCATCGTCTTTCCGAAGCAAAACTCAGCACAGAGAGCGTCGAAGCTGCTGAACATCGAATTCATTGTGATCGTTTGAGAGAAACAGAAAAAGCTTTAGAGATACTTTATGTGCTCTGCTCTGTTGGGGATGATTTGTTAAGAATTTAATAGGGTTTTGATTTATATAGGAGACAGAGTTTATGTGAAGAATAGGAAAAGGAAAAGAGAATTGGGAAGGAAACAGGAAAGGGAAGTGGAACTACACTGACTTGGAATCTTAGCGCGTGCACGGTACACGTTGCCTAACTTGACTTGAAACGAAAGTATAACGCAAGTCAATAAATAGACTTGGTCAGCTTGATGATAAAGTATTTTTATTTTATTCATTAAATTCCTTTGTTATCCATCGTAAACATAGATATAGGGGAAGATAGGGGAAGATATTAGAATATAGATCAATCGTAAACATAGATATAGGGGAAGATAGACTTATTTGCTCTCACGGATCATGGAGCATTTGAAAATCTACCAACAAATATGATTATTTGAAAGAAGATATAAAAAGAAAATGAAAGTGATATTAACACCAATATTATTATTTGGCTGTACCTTATCAAAAATCAACTAAAAATGATAATTTGATAAATCTATTACTAAATGAATGTAAAAAGACTGTTATACTCTGAATGAAAATTTCAAAGATCTATTACCTTAGTGACACATTTGAATTTCATGACGGATAATAAAATTATTTTATTTCGTGACACATTTGTCACAAAATTAGAGAATTTTGTGATCCATCTCTCACAAAATTCTCTAATGTTAGAAAAACTAATCATAGTGTCGTAAAAAACTCAATCCTTAACACGCATTTCCTGCAAAGACAACAAAAAGTGGAGTTCTAGTATTTGTTCAACGCCAGAAAATATGGCAACAAAATCTTGAAAATAACAAAGTCTCAAACCAATTAATGCATCAAGCACAACAAATAATATACACAAACACTCTAACATATCACGTTAAGGTCAAAGTAAAAACTTCTACAAATTGTCCTACAACATAAACTACATAAAATAGATCAAATTGGCACCAAAGAAACTAACAAAAAAAAATTCCTTCAATTCGAAAGCTATTCCCAGTTGTAGCTGGCATCGGATTTCTCCTCATTCGTTTCTCAATTCTCACAGATTTCTTGTTTAACGTACCACAAGGAAATGGGACGACGTCTCTGAGAATGATCCGAAGCTTGAACTGCTTGGAGTGGAACAAAACATTATCTTTAAAGGTCCCTGATAGGTTCTTCCATGGAGAGGAAAGGTGTCAAAGTCGCGCTTGTTGCAGCGCCCGACGCCCTGAAAGTGTTGAGGTCCCACTGTCGAAGAAGATTCATGTACTCTTTATTTTTCTGTTTCCTCTTTTTATATTTCCTAATAGAGCATATTCAGAGACCTCTTTTTGAGTCTTCATTTCTTTTAGGTGTTGAAAAGTTTAGAATATATATATATATATATATATATATATATATATATATATGTATATATATATGTATTATGTTTTGAAATTATTACTGAATAATTCAATCAAACTAATTTTTAAAAAAATTCACTACAAAGAAAGAGAGAAATATAAGAATTCTATAAGTAGATCTCTTACAAATTTCAATTGCTAAATAGATAACGCTTTGTTAATTATAATTAATTGATCACTAATTTCCGTCTTGAGAGAGAATTATTTAAGCAAACTTATTAATCAATTGTGTGTTAATAGAATTAGTGGCTAATTAATAGTATAACATCGAATGATCGAATATAATTTTTACTTTTTTTTTTTTTTTCATTACGACGAGTAGATTAATTGCTGGAAACTTGAAATTGAATAAACCAAAACAATTGGTACATAATTGAGTAGAATCAATCGAATATTTAATAAATTTAAGAATGATCAAAGGAATGTTATATAGTTCTAAAATATAGGTATGGTATATACAAAATCAATATATTCACTAATTCAAAACTCGCTCGAATCAACTTAGAAGCGAACGATCGTCTCAAAACAGTGGAGTCCGTCGAACTCCGGCGCCGATCTGATCTTTATTGTGTCTCTCGATTCCCTGTTACCGTCGTTTCCATGCTTTTGCGCCGTGCTTTCCGTCGCCTTTTCCTTACCCACCGAAGGATTCGCTGTCAGAGAAAAGAAGGAATTTGGAACATTCATCGTCTTTACGAAGCAAAACTCAGCCCAGAGAGTGTCGAAGCTGCTGAACATCGAATTCATTGTGATCGTTTGAGAGAAACAGAAAAAAGCTTTAGAGATATTTTATGTGCTCTGCTCAGTTGGGGATGATTTGTTAAGAATTAAATAGGGTTTTGGTTTATATAGGAGACAGAGTGTGTGAAAAGTAGGAAAAGGAAAAGAGAATTGGGAAGGAAACGGGAAAGGTCGGTGAAACTACGCTGACTTGGAATCTTAGCGCATACACGGTACACGTTGCCTAACTTGAAGCGAAAGTATAATATAAGTCAATAAATAGACTTGGTCAACTTGATCATAAAATATTTTGATTTTATTAATTAAATTCCTTTGTTATCCAATAACGAATAAATAAATAAAATTGCGTCAAAAATTAAAATTTAGTTAGCCAAACTGAAGTTTACTTCAATTGGATAAAAAAATGAACACACAATTAAACAATTAAGAAACTAATCCACTTAGACTCAATTTTTAGTAAATATTAGATAAATATCCACAAACTTAACGTATTTACATTTTTTTTTGCTGTTAAGATTTTTAACGTGTAAATAATGACTTATGACTATTTACTAAAAATGGACTGAATAGCAAATCAGATATATAAATAAGGCTACATATCTAATGGACCAAAAAATGAATAGCACGAAAATGAGTTCTTAATAAATAGATAAGGGGCGGAATCAAGAGAGTGGTTGACAATAATATTGTTTTTGTTTTTTTTTTTTTTACAAGATAATTGATATATAAAATTCATAAATAATATAAAATATCTTAATAAAAATATAAATTGAATTCATCAAGAAAAATTAAAAAAGGTTTCAAAATATATCCTTCAATTTTAATAAAAAAAAACATAAAATGACTTAATTTTGTATAAAAAAATACTAAGTAAATCTATAGTAAATATCAAAGTTATCATTACATTAATCAGCAACGACTATTTTTTAGGGAATCATCGAATACGAAAAAAGTTGCCGATTTCCTTATTACTTGTAGTACTAACATCAAATGATTAGAATGTCAGTGGCTGACTTTGTGTCCATCTTCTAGAAAATTATAAATTTCGGTGGCCTATGAAAATTGGGTAAAAAATATTCTGAAATTTTTAAAATGAATGTCTCCATGAAAATTGCAGTAGATGACAAAAAAAAAATATTGTAAATATAATTTAAAATATAAGTTAAGATTTTATTTTTCTTATATATATTTATAAAAAGAGGTTTAGAAAAATGATATTAGAATATAGATCAATCGTAAACATAGATATAGGGGAAGATAGATTTTTTAGCTCTCACGGATCATGGAGCATTTGAAAATCTGCCAACAAATATGATTATTTGAACGAAGATATAAAAAGAAAATGAAAGTGATATTAACACCAATATTATTATTTGGCTGGACCTTATCAAAAATCAACTAAAAATGACAATCTGATAAATCTATTACTAAATGAATGTAAAAAGACTGTGATACTATGAATGAAAATTTCAAAGATCTATTACCTTCGTGACACATTTGAATTTCACAACGGATCACAAAATTATTTTATTTCGTGACACATCTGTCACAAAATTAGAAAATTTCGTGACCCATCTCTCACAAAATTCTCGAATGTTAGAAAAACTAACTACAGTGTTGAAAAAAACTCAATCCTTCAAAGACAACAACAAGTGGAGTTCTAGTATTTGTTCAACGACGACAATATGGCAACAAAATCTAGTAAATAACAAAGTCCCAAACCAATTAATGCATCAAGCACAACAAATAATATACACAAACACTCTAACATATCACGTTAAGGTCAAAGTAAAAACTTCTACAAATTGTTCTACAACATAAACTACATAAAATAGATCAAATTGGCACCAAAGGAAAAAAAAAAAACCTTCAATTTAAAAGCTATTCCCAGTTGTAGCTGGCATCGGATTTCTCCTCATTCGTTTATCAATTCTCACTAATTTCTTGTTTAACATACCATAAGGAAATGAGACGACGTCTCTGAGAATGATACGAAGCTTGAACGGCTTGGAGTGGAATGAAACATTATCTTTAAAGGTCTTTGATAAGTTCTTCCATGGATTGGAATGGTGTCAAAGTCGCGCTTGGACACCCTGAAAGTGTTGAGGTCCCACTGTCGAAGAAGATTCATGTACTCTTTAATTTTCTGTTTTCTCTTTTTATATTTCCTAATAGAGCATATTCAGAGACCTCTTTTTAAATCTTCGTTTTTTTTTTAGGTTTTGAAAAGTTTAGAATATATATATATATATATATATATATCTATATATATATATATATATCTATATATATATATATATTATGTTTTGAAATTATTACTGAATAATTCAATCAAAATAATTTGAAAAAAATTCACTACAAAGAAAGAGAGAAATTTAAGAAATCTATAAGCAGATCTCTTACAAATTTCAATTGCTGAATAGGCAATGCTTTATTAATTATAATTAATTGATCACTAATTTTCGTCTTTCCGAGAGATAATTGTTTAAGCAAACTTATTAATCAATTGTGTGTTAATAGAATTAGTGGCTAATTAACACCTAATTTTATATTTGCAAGTTATAATAATATTATATTTGCAAACAGTCCCCCACACAATTTCTATCACCGATCTATAAGTTTATATAATATGTGATCATTCATTATATATAGGTTATGGATATTACCACCAGCATATATGCATATACATATAATATTTCTTTTGCTCAACTTGCTTTGAAGCGATAATTACAAAATATTAGTAAAATGTTTGCTATTTCACAATTTTAAGTTTAAAAAACAACTAGTAAGGTAGAGTGCAGTTTTTTATTCAATTTTTGTCAAGATATTAGTAGTATAACATCGAATGATCGAATATAATTTTTTTTTTCTTTATTTATTTATTTTTTCATTACGACGAGTAGATTAATTCCTGGAAACTTGAAATTGAATAAACCAAAACAATTGGTACATAATTGAGTAGAATCAATCGAATATTTAATAAATTTAAGAATGATCAAAGGAATGTTATATAGTTCTAAAATATAAGTATTGTATATACAAAATCAATATATTCCCGAATTCAAAACTCGCTCGAATCAACTTAGAAGCGAACGATCGTCTCAAAACAGTGGAGTCCGTCGAACTCCGGCGCCGATCTGATCTTTCTATCTTTCGATTCCCTGTTACCGTCGTTCCCATGCTTTTGCGCCGTGCTTTCCGTCGCCTTTTCCTTGCCCACCGAAGGATTCGCTTTCAGAGAAAAGAAGGAATTTGGAACATTCATCGTCTTTCCGAAGCAAAACTCAGCACAGAGAGCGTCGAAGCTGCTGAACATCGAATTCATTGTGATCGTTTGAGAGAAACAGAAAAAGCTTTAGAGATACTTTATGTGCTCTGCTTTGCTCTGTTGGGGATGATTTGAGAAGAATTAAATAGGGTTTTGGTTTATAAAGGAGACAGAGTTGGTGTGAAGAGTAGGAAAAGGAAAGAAGGAAACACGGTACACGTTGCCTAACTTGAAGCGAAAGTATAATGTAGGTCAATAAATAGACTTGGTCAACTTGATGATAAAATATTTTGATTTTATCCATTAAATTCCTTTGCTATCCAATAAGGAATAAATAAATAAATTGCGTTAAAAATTAAAATTTAGTTAGCCAACCTTACTTTAATTGGATAAAAAAATGAACACACAATTAAGAAGCTAATCCGCTTAGACTTTCGAAATAGTTGATTAGCCAATTTTTAGTAAATATTAGATAAATAGTCACATACTTAACGTATTTACATGTATTTATTTTGTTGCTGTTAAGATTTTTGAACATGTAAATATCGACTTATGACTATTTACTAAAAACTTACTAAAAATGGACTGAATATCAAATCATATATATAAATAAGGCTACATATCTAATGGACAAAAAAATGAATAGCACGAAAATTAGTTCTTAATAAATGGATAAGGGGCAGAATCAAGAGAGTGGCCGACAGTAATATTTTATGTTTTTTTTTTGTTTTACAAGATAATTGATATATAAAATTTATAAATTATATAAAATATCTTAATAAAAATATAAATTGAATTCATCAAGAAAAATTTAAGGTTTCAAAATATATCCTTCAATTTTAATTAAAGAAAAACATAAAATGACTTAATTTTGTATAAAAAAAATACTAAGTAAATCCATAAGTAAATATGAAAGTTATCATTAAATTAATCAGCAACGACTATTTTTTTAGGGAATCATCGAGTACAAAAAAAGTTACCGATTTCCTTATTACTTGTAGTATTGACATCAAATGATTAAAACGTCAGTCGCTGACTTTGTGTCCATCTTCTCGAAAATTATAAATTTTGGTGGCCAATGAAAATTGGGTAAAAAATATTGTGAAATTTTTAAAATGAATGTGTCCATGAAAATTGCAGTAGCCGACAAAAAAAATATTATAAATATAATTTGAAATATAAGATAAGAGAGAATCTTGAACTCGATGTGGCTCTGAACGTAAGAGGGAATCTTCGATTACCTCAATCGCAACCCATCGTCTTGCCCTAGTTCTTCGAGTTGGGATTTGATTTCTTTGTACTTTAATGGAATATAATTTCCTTTCCTTTAATATATAACTGAATTCCAATAAATAACTTCGAGTAGCGGCAAAACCATAGTTTCCCGGTTAATGGCTTTCTCGTGCCATGGATGTGGTCAATTTTTGGCATTTTTTACGACTAAATTAACAGAAGGGCTTAGTGAAAAAACAGACAACCACGAATGAGTGATTCAACAGTTTTTTTTTGTTCAGAGAACATGTTGTTACAAGCAGAGCCAGACCATATGATAAGCCAGATAAGCAAATGCTTAAGGCTCAAGAATATTAGAAAAAAATAAGGCCCAATTTTTTTTTATTTAATAGGCAAGTCTGATAGCCTAATTGAATTCTATAGGGCCCATGAAATAAAGAAAAAAAAGGCTCATTAACTCACTTAAATATAAGGCCCACGAATTCTATAAGACATAATTTTTATTTTGTATCTGATTGCCATTTAAAAAAAAATGGTCCATTGGTCTTCACTTACCACCGAATCTGTTGAAAGTGTGTTTGACCACTCACTCACCGCTCATTGGTCTTCTCTTGGTGCCGTTAATCACTGAGCGTGACAATCAATATTTTTTTTCAATTTTTTTTTCTTGACGTGAGCTTTGCTTAATCTTTAAGGTAAATTTCTATTGATAGAGTTTTAATTATTTATATGTTATTTTCATAATCACTAAATTATTTTTCTCTCAACATTAGTGACCATTTGAGAGGCTTAGAGATAAATACATTGAATCCAAGATGAGAAAAGCAAAACAGAGAAAGACAATCATCTATTGACTTCAAGTGATATTAAAGATAGTAGTCCAATTGAGATATTTATAAGCGAGCAACGAGTAATTGGGATGTTCTATGACCGAAAAGCGAGTAATTGGGGTTATATATATGATACATTTTCACAGTTATTAGAAAGAACCAATCTTATATTTATAATATATTATAATTTGAGAATTTGGGTTATAATTTAGATTATGATTATTTTTTTTTAATAATGTCGTCACAGTTTCTAGGCGGCATTTGTGAAAAATTAGATGTTATATTTCTTTAGATTCAAGAACAAGATTGTCCTCAATTTAAGCTTTTAAGAATCAAAATTGTGAAGATCTATGAAAATAAGGAATTCGAAGATACAAGCATCTCACATGCGACACGTTTTAAATAATAAATTGCTTTAATGCTTTTTTTATTTTTATTTTTTTTTTCCATTTTCTGAATGGTTATAATTGATTTAATATACAAAAAAAATTGGCTACGTAGCCACCTAAACTATGAGAATTGTAAATTAGCCAACCTTTGGTAAATACTTTGTAATTATCCAACTTGCATACGTGATAACCTATTAATTACATTTTTTACATGTTTAGCTGAGTTAATTAAATAAGTCTTTTACTAATGTGTTAATAAGTTAATTTGGCTATTTACAAGAAATTAATCAAAGGTTGGCTAGATCTCAATTCACTATAATCGTGTGACTATATAACTTAATAATTGATGAATATTTTTTACAATTGATTTTAAATTTAAGTCTTCATTTTTTTATTTATTGATTTTTAGGTTTTGAAAAGTTTAGAATATATATATATATATATATATATATATATATATATATATAATATATTATGTTTTGAAATTATTACTGAATAAATTCAATCAAAATAATTAAAAAAAAAATTTAACTACAAAGAAAGAGAGAAATTTAAGAAATTTATAAGCACATCTCTTACAAATTTAAATTGCTTAATAGACAATGCTTGATTAATTATAATTAATTGATCACTAATTTTCGCCTTTCTGAGAGAGAATTATTTATATATTATTATATATAAAATTTCTCAAAAGCATCACACATCTTTTACTTATTGCATCACTTACAAATATAAGTGATGTTTTTTTACTTATTGCATCACTTACAAAACAGGTGATGCACACCAACTTATTGCATCACTTATAAATTGAATGATGCCCCGCCACATGTTGTCACCAGAATCATCCTCATCTATCATATAGCGTTAAATATTATAAGAGCGACGCAAAATCCCATTTTGGCGGGATTAAAAAAGGTGGCGTCGGTTGTGCACATAGTGACGCCGAGATTCGTACACGTGGCACATTCCTAAAGATGCCATGTCAATTTTAAACGCAAAAAAAAAAAAGTAAAGCGTCGCTCTAATGTGCCAATGACGTTATATGGGTGACTTCGAAGCCCATTTTTGTACTAGTGTTTGTTAATTAATTGTGTGTTAATAGAATTAGTGGCTAATTAATACCTAGGATTTCAGATTTTTATATGACTATATATAACTATAGAGCCAAAATGAAATTCAAAGGCAAGTAACAACCACGGTACATGGAATAGAAAGTAGAAGTAGAAGCTATACAACTTATATAATATATAAATCACATTATAGAACAAGCATGAGCATTGTCGTCGCTGAAAAGCACGGTGGCTTGGTCATCGACAAGCGTGGAGTAAGGCCTGAGATCATCGTAGAGGGTAGAATCGGAAGTGTGATCAGAAGTGAGGTAGTTGTAGGACATAGCCGGAGCGTCAAAGGCCGTGAATAGTGTTGATGACGATGATGACGTGTCATGTTGGTGATGGTAGTGAAGGTCAGTGATTACGGTGGCGTTGTGTTGACTCTCCGCCGTGTAGGGCCACAAATCAGCCCTCCGTCCGGTTTTTCTGATCGTCTTCAAGATCTTCTCTTGCTCTGCCCATCCACTCACCGACACTTTTTGCATGTTAATATCCACCGCCACGTCATCCACTCCTGGTACGTAGTATATATATACATATACATATGTAACATATCCATAAACATGCTTTAACTTAATTATAAACCATATATAGTTTCTTGCTGTGATCATATTGAAAGTACGTAATATATATCGAAATATTCAATATACGACTAAAGAAAATGTGTATATATACAAAAAAAAAAAAAAAATTATGGACAAAATATATTATTTTTAAGACGCTACAATTTCACTTAATTTAATTCAACTTATTTATTTTTGGTTAACCATACCACTCTTACAAAATTTTGATATAAATACCATGTGTAACTCTTACAAATTTTGATTTCTCACACCCTCACAAGTATGAATTTTCAATTTCTTTTCAAATATCATAAGAAAAACAATATGATCGCTTTAAATCATGATGTATAACACACCATGACATTCCCTTTATTGATGTTTACCTTTTAATTTTTGAAGTGCTTTCTTAATCTTGCTCTCGCACCCTGAGCAGTCCATGTGCACTATCAAGTCTATCATCTGCAAATATATAATAAATCAGAGTATTAATTACATAATGTATATTACGAATCACGAAATAAGATCGATCGATTATTACGAGTTCTCACCGTACTCATTTTTGGAGGCGTATAGTATTTATCGTACTAATAGGAAGCCCTTGGCTTGGTTCGTAATTCTTTTTCAAAACTGACTTGAAGCGATATATATTTTGGTGTTTGATCTTACAATATATAGAGAAACATCTTCTCTATATCTCTCTGTCTCTCTCGCTGTTTTCTTTCAATTATGCTTGGAATGGAATTAATTGAAGCTGGATAAGATAGAATAATATTATATTTGCAATAATAGCAGTCCCCCACACAATTTCTATCACCGGTCTGTATAAATATATATAATATGTTATCATTCATTATATATAGGTTATGGATATTACCAGGATATATGCATATACATAGAATATTTCTTTTGCTCAACTTGCTTTGAAGCGACAAATACCGGACCCGGTGACTTTTGGAAAGTGCGTAGCGATTGCCTGAAGATTCAAAGGTAATATCTTTCGCGGGCCAACTGGAATATCGTAACTATCATATCAAGATTATATATATATATATACATACATATATATGTATATACAGGCCTGTGTATATATGTATATATACATATATAAAGACCCGAATGCTTTGGTCAAGCATATTATATGACATAAATGCCATTTATGTATTCATGATTGATTCACCACGTCGGACTAATTATATATTGTAATGAGTAAGTTACTTGGTTACACCTCAATATGTAACTGTGATCAATTTAAAATATGTTTTTGTCACTATTGCCATAAAATCCAACAAGGACTCTCGTAAGATTAGGTATTCACTTCCACTACTACAAAATTGATTTTCTGATGCGCAAGACTATCAGTTGCGACTAGTCGCACCTAAAAGTCGCATCTAAATAACTTTCAGGTGCGACTAGTCGCATCTGATAGTCAATCAGAAGCCGAAAAAATTCGCTCAAATTGTCTTTTGATTTTGACAATCCGATGCGACTAGTCGCACCTGAAAATATGTTGAAACTTTCAGGTGCGACTCTGTCGCATCAGATAGTTTGAAATTTTTGAGCGGGCCTCATCTCCCCCTCTTTTATTTCATTAGTCTGACGTGCCGAATGAAATTTTTATTTTTTATTTTTATAATCAGGTGCGACTAGTCGCACCTGATAACTCATCAGATGCGACTAGTCGCATATGAAGAATAATCAGGTGCGATTCTGTCGCACCTGATTATTAGGGTTTTGTTTAAAAACTCAGGTCGCGATCCTTTCTTCTCCAGCCGCTCAAACTCTGTTAAAAAAAAAACGCTCTCTCTCTCCCTGCGAACTTCTCTTCTTCTCCGGTTGTAAACTCATTAGCCCACATCCATCTCCTCTGTCCCTCTCTTCTCCGACTATTCCTTCGCCTAAGAACACTTCGCCGACCACCACCGGACCACCACACCGAGCTCCGCCGAGTCCCAGCCACACCGAGCTCCGCCGCCGAGTCTCAAGTTCCGCTGCCTCCGAGTCCCAGCCACACCGAGCTCCGCCGCTGTCGCTGCTCCATCTCCTCCGTCCCTCTCTTCTCGGCCTCTTCCTTCGCCGACCACCACGCCACGTACCCGTACCTGGCCACCGGACCTCGCCAGTCACCACTGCCTCTCTCTCTCACTCGGTATTTCTCTCTCTCACTCCCTCTCTGCCTCGCTCCCTCTCTGCCTCGCTCTCTCACAGCTCGGTTTAAACTCACAGCCGTACGTCGTCTCGTGCCTCCGGACCTCGCCGTGCGCTCAGCCCCGGCCCCGCTGCCTCCGAGTCACCACCGACTCTCTCTCTCACTCGGTATTTCTCTCTCTCACTCCCTCTCTGCCTCGCTCCCTCTCTGCCTCGCTCTCTCTAACTCGGTTTAAACTCACAGCCGTCGTCTCGTGCCTCCGGACCTCACCGTGCGCTCAGCCCCGGCCCCGCTGCCTCCGAGTCCCAGCCACACCGAGCCTCTGTCCCCGAGTCCCAGCCTCCGAGCCGCTGTCCCCGAGTCCCCAGCCGGCCGTCCTAGGTTAGTGTATATATTAGTTAGTTAGGTTAGTGTATATATATAATATGTTAGGTTAGTGTATATATATAATATGTTAGGTTAGTTAATTAATGTGAAATATGTAAGTTAATAATAATGTGTAACTTAATTAGTATTAATTTGATAATTAATTTAACATGTTTAGTAATTTGATAATTAATTTTGATAATTGATTGTAAATTAGTTAGTATTAAAATGATATATGGTTAAAATAAGTTTGATTTTGATAATTAAGTTTAATAATGTGATTAGTTTATATTAGGTTAAAATTAAGTTTTAGTTGTTTTTTGACATGTTTTGATATATAGTTTGTGACATTTTTAAATTTTTTGCTTTTAATTAATTTAGATTAATTGTAAGTAAATTATTACCTAAAAATTGTAATTAGTTTAATAATTACATTTATGTTGCTTAGTTTATAATTAGTTAATTAATTTGTGATAAGTTTGTGTAGTTGATTTAACATGTAATTAAATTGTAATTTAAATAAGAAAAATAGTTTTGTGACATGCTTTGATAGTTTGTGACATGTTTGATAGTTTGTGATATTTTGTTTATTTCGATTTTTCATTTATAAATGTTGTGATCGAACCACGGAGGTTCGGTTTAGGGCTGAGCTAATTTATAGGATAGTTCTGGATGGTTTGTGTATGTTTTTAAATAATTTTGCAGGTTTTTGGTTTGTCAGTATAATAGGGGAAACTCTGCCGAAATTTCGGTAGAGTTTCGAATTAATTAGTTTAAAACCTCCCAACTTATTCAATCCGAGCTCAAAATAACATAGAATTCATAATCTCTCTTTCATTTTGATCTCCGTCGTCCTTTATCAATAACTCTTCCAAACTTTCATTTCTCGCTCTCATTCAGCGAAATGTCCAATCCAAGTAGAGATTGGATCACGGAGAATGATTGGGTGACATTGCAGTACAAAACCGGTGTTAACGAGTTTATTCGCGCTGCAAGAAGATTCCCTAACGAAATTGGCAAATATCGGTGTCCTTGCAAACCTTGCAACAACGTGAGATGGCACGACATCGGGGTTGTCAGGAATCATTTGTTGAACAAGGGGTTTACCCCAGGCTAAACAAAATGGTATCATCACGGCGAGCTCGAGCATGTCGTCCTTCCTCATGAAGAAGATTCCATCGGAGGAACAGATCAGAGAGGAATAGGAGGATTGCACGGTGCTGTGGAGGATATCAGGGATCACGAGGATTTCGACGATGCTACGGAGCCGACCCAGAGCGAGGTGCGTGCAGAGGAGCAAGTGGAAGACCTCTTCGCCGAGTTGGAAGCAGAATTGTACCCTGGATGCAAAGAGTTTTCTTCTTTGTCGTTCTTGGTTTCATTGATGCACCTCAAAGTCACGAACCATTGGACGAACAAGTCT